>NW_010260950.1:5752-10797 GCF_000690775.1 Eurypyga helias
CAATCTCCCCTCCCTGCCCGTAAATCCCTACGTACGTCTGTCTATAATGCGCATCTATAGGTCATCGGTGGGGAGGGGGTCGCCTGCCGCCCCCCTGCTGCCACCAGCCATCAGGGCTTTTGTTCTCTCTCTCCTTCATATATCATTTTATATGTAATTTTTAATTGCATTTAATTAGATAAGCGAGAAGAAGCAGCCTTGGGGAGGGAGGAGGTTGGCATCGGGGCAGCGAGCTCGTTCCGTCCCCATTCCTGCGCGTTTTCACCCCGTTTTCCTGCGAACTCAGCGATGGTTGCAAATCCCTTCCCGGTTTCCCCAGCTGGGATCCGCAGCACCTGCAAGAAACCTCAATTTCTGGGTGGGTGGGAGCTTCCTCCAGGATAATTTTGACAGCGAATAATGGCAATTTATCCCTTTTTAGGGATTTTTTTTTTTGGACGCTGGTTGTCTTGGGGCACAACGTTGCGTCGCACGTTGCAAAGGGGGTGAAATCACTGCGATATTCCCCCCCACCCCCTTTTTGCACCAGTTTATTGTGATTATTTAAGGCATTAAGCGTGTTTTAGCGAGATGTCGGGTTGCAAAGAGCAGATTTTGCCCCAAAATAGCAGCAAAAAATCGTGAAGTAATGCATCTGGGGGAGGGGGAAACCCCAGCATTTTATGGGAGGCTGGAATAGGTGTGTGCAAAAGGAGAGAAATTAAGAATATTGGGGAGGGTGATCACAAATCCATTCATGTCATCACCCGATGCTGATTTTTTTTGGGGTCCCTTTTCAGCCAAAATAGTGACCCCAAAGCACTGGCAGGAGGGAAAAATCCCTGGTAAAGGGTGGGAGAGGTTTTAATGTGGAGCTTTTGCAATAAAGCAAAGCCCAAAATTGTTGGGAATTTTGAGCTGGAAACACTAATGGGGGAAAATAAACGTTTTTTCCTGCTTTTTGTTATTTCTGACTCAAATTCTTCTCACTTCAAATTCCTTTCCGGCGTAGTTTTGCAGTGGGTGAACTTTGCAATTGCTTTGCAAAGCATCGAAAGGTCAAAATTGGGGTAAGCATCAAACTCAGGAGGTTTTTGGCAGTAATTAAGGCATTTTTGTTGCCTTTTGGGTGTATCTGCAAGAAATCTTTGCAAAACAGGCTCAATTTTTTTAATTTAAGTGATGAAATTCTGATTTTTTTACTGATTTCCTCCCCCCCTCTTTTTTCCTGCATTTGCACTTGTGGTGGCGCGAGCTGGACAAGGGATGGATTTTTTCCGGTTCGTCGGCGATGTTGAAAAGGAAAATATAAAGGAAAAGGGCGGCAGTTTTCCAGGTCTTGGGTTTTTGGCTGGAATAGTTGCAGGATATTTGCCCAGAAGAAACTTTTTGAGGTGAAAGAGGGAAACACCGTCTTCAGGAAGAGCTTTTCCTCTAAGATGATGTCTTTTGGCATGAGCTTATTTAAAATATAATCACAGAATTGCCTTGAATTTTGATTTTTCATGGATTTTTTTTTTCCCCCAGGGTGAAAATAACCCTCTTTTTGCTTTTTTTTCTGGCAAAACACTATTTTTTTGGATTTTTCTAGGAAGGAAAGCCCGTATTTTACTATCGTTTACTTCCCTCTGCTCGCTGAGCTGCCCCTTACTGCTGCTTCCACCAACTGCAACCGCACCAAAACACCCCATCTGGGGGCCTTTTGAAGACGTGGGATAACTTTTCTTCATCAGAACCTTCGTTCCTGCACTGACACCTTCAAATCTCAGCAACTAATTCCTTGGAAAACTGGGAAATAAACTGCTCTGCCCTTAAACCACTGATAACGCACGACAGGCCCCATTTGGGCTGGGAAAAAAAAAACAAAAAACATACCATGCAGCTAATATTTGCTGTTTTTTTAAAAGTTATTATTTTAGAAGACTGGGATTTGAGGGAGAAAACATCCCTGCTTTGCTCTGGGGATCACGCCGCTCTCCCTGGCATCCCGTGTGCCGGAAATAATCTGAATTAATTCTAATTTTTGGCCCAGGTGCTGGTGGAAAATCATCCAGGTGGTGAAATAAGCCTTGAAACCGCAGCTGGGCTGCGGGACCGTCAGTTGGAGGAATTAATGAGGAGTCGAAGAAACTCTTGGGAGACAAAAGCTAATTCTTATTTCTCCCCATCCCTTATAAATAACATCAGGGTTATTTATAAGGAGGGATTAACGTGGTGGGGATGTGGAGAGGAGCAGGAGGGATTCCCAGGGTAAATCCTGCCTGCATCCCTGCCGTGATATTATGGATTATTTTTGATATTTTTTTCTTGCAAACCCCTATATTTAGGTAAAAAAGGGTGCTGGGGGGATGATGGGGCGGAGGATGCTTTAACCGGGGACCGGTCCTCGGGGACTGGCAGCCGTCCCCACCAGCTGGGACCTGTCGCTCCGTGGCGGCAGCTAAAAATAACCAAAATAAAGCCAAATAGATGCCAGCTTGCTAGGCGAGGGGTCGGGCCGGGTTTAGCAGATGGCCCTGCTTCTCTGCCTTTATTTAGATCCGGCTCTATTTATTTTTCCCCTCCCTGCCCGCGTCGGGAGGGTGATGGGGTTGAACCTCGAGCTGGTTGCTGGTGGCAGGGTGAGGGCCCAGCATCTCTTCTGGGCAATTAAATCCGTATTTTCCAAGGATGATATTGTATCCCTGCATCCTTCTTGGATCATACTGCATCCCTAAGGCTGCCTTGGATTATTCTGCATGTCCTTTTTGCTAACCCAGTCTGGTCTGGGGGTGTGTCCCTGGCAGGGCAGCTCATTCCCACCAGCTTTTCCCCCATCCCATGGGATACATTTTGCTACTGGGATGCTCCTACCCCTGATGGCAGTTCTGCTATTAAAAATATGAAAAAAAACCTCCACTTTTTAAAAAATTTAGCGAGACTTGAAGTTTGGGGCGGGTTGGTTTGGAGAGCTGGTAATTCTCCGTGGCGGCAGACGCAGTCGTGGCCAGAAAAATAACCAGCCCTGGGACAAATCGGGCTGATGGGAGCTTATGTCAACTGTCAAAATGGGAATTGACCTTCTCCTGCCCTGCTAGTGGGATAAAATCAGGACTGAGCTGCAGGGCCTGGCTCTGCATCATCCTCCCACTTCCCTCTCCGAATGCAGAAGCTGTCGGGTGGCTGGAAGGGTGAGGCAAACCAGTAAGCAAACTGGTTTCTGGATAAAACCATTGGCATGGCTTTGCCGGGTTTGATTTATCCTTCTGGTGTTTTTTTTGCTTGCTTTGCTTTATTTTTGGAAGGCATCGCTGCAGAAATATGGCTTCCCTCCCCCAGCCCCATCCCATCTCCTGGTGGGACTGGTTTATTGTGGGTCTACGGCTCGGTTGGCATCGCATCCATAGGGATAAAACCCCGGAGCTTGTGGAAAGGGGAATTGCCTGCTCCCACGCTAACAGGGAGTAGATGAGGTGACATGTGAGAGCAGCCTTCGCTGCCAGCTGCTTGCTTTTCAAGGGCCAGGAAAAGAGTTCGAGGAGGGGAAAAATAAGCATCCCTGGGTGGTCATCCCAAACAAATCCCTATAAATGTGTTTATGGAGACAATGGCCTCGCGGAAAGAGGGGCTGGGGGGAAAAACTGGAAGAGGATATTTGCAGCGGAAATGCAGGTTAAGGAGGGGAAGAGGAGTTTTATTTTACTTTTTTAAGGCTGGGAAATGCTGGATGGGGGTTGCTGAGCACTCTGCAGCCTGGCAGCCTTGTGCACGTGCTGTGATCGCAAGGGGCTTTATAGCTCATTTCCCAGGGGTAAATGCAAATGTGGGTGGGGGTCCCAGACCTCAGTCCCCTCCTGTTGTGCTCTAGGCCTATATATAGGTGTGTATTTATATATATGGCCCTGGAGCTCTACAGCTCGCTGCAAACCCATGTGGGGCGATTGTACCTGTGCTGTGCTGCAGCTTGAAGGAGTTTTGGCACAGGAGGAGTAAAAAGATCCATTTTTGGGGCTGTGCATCCCCTTTATGCCCCTCCCAGGGGGAACAAGAGTCCAGGCAAAGGAGAAATGGTCGCTGTGGGGCGGGTCACAGCTCTTTGGAGAAGGGTGGTGGGCTCAGTCCTGCTTCCAGCAGGACCGAATTTGGAGGGTTTGGCTCAGTTTTGCCCTTTGCACCTTTTGGGCATCGTTTCCCTCTGCTGTGTGGTCCCTCGGGCACATGGGGGTCCCTGCTCTGTCCTTCCTCTTCCTCTTGGTGACCTTTCAGGGCGTCGTGCCGGGTGTCTCCGGTTACCCAAGCGGATGAGCCATCGATCTCAAGGAGGATGCTTGGCGCTTCCCACCCTCCGAGACCTTCCAGCTCGATGCTCGGAGCTGGATTTGCCGTGCAGGGGCTGGATTTGCCATGCACAAGATAAATTTTCCATGCATAGGGTGGATTTGCTGTACAAACAGGGACCTGGGAGCAGCTTTTCTGTTTCCTGCAAGGTCTTACAGCAGCCGGAGCTGGATCCATCAAACCTGGGGTCTCCTTACATTGCCTTCTCTCATGGGGATGGATGTGGGGGGCTGTTCTCCTCCCCCTCGACCCATTTTTCCTTCTCTCCTGCAGGAAAGCCTCGGGGAAGGGCCCAGGCAGAGCATCCCGACCCCCTGTGCCATGGCTTCCTCCGAGCTGCCCCCTCATCCCGCAGTAGGTACTGTCAACCCGCTGGAGCTGGGAGGTTATTTTTGGAGGGGACACCCAGCCTTGTGCAGAAAGTGGGGTGCATTGCCTGGGGGCATCCTCCCCCCCTGGATCCTCTCAGGGTCGTGAAAAGACAAAGAGCTGTTGCATCTTGCAGTGTTTTTTGGGGGGTGATGCTCTCTTCTGTCCCCTCCATCCCTCCTGGGGTACAGCAGCATCGTGGAGGGGGACACTGAGTGACAGCGTTTCTTCCTCGCAGGTGACCATCTTGCCCCGGAGACCCCCAGCCCCCTGCCCCACGGGGAGGAGGACCTTGGAGAAGCCTTTGACTTTGAGGACAGTGAGGAAGAGGAGGAGGAAGAAGACTCGGCAGCTGAGCCGAGCGGCGAAACGGTTCTGCG
>NW_010260950.1:10833-11126 GCF_000690775.1 Eurypyga helias
TGAGGAGGAGAGGTGGGGGGGTGCCTGATGTCCCCACCGTGTCCCCTTTGGGTGCCCAGGTTGTCACCAGCCCAAGCCTGGGTGTCAACGTTGCTTCCCTTTGCTTTTCCTCTCCGCAGATGGACTGGTCTGGTGCCGGCAGGAAGGGTACGTGGGGTTTTTGGGGGGGATTTGGATGGGTTTTGAGTACCCCACAGCTTTGGGGTTTGTGTGTCCCCCCCTCCTTTGGCATGCTGCAGCCTGGCACTGTGTCTGTTTCCCCAACTTGTCCTCATTGCTTGTGACAGGGGCTG
>NW_010260950.1:11267-11739 GCF_000690775.1 Eurypyga helias
TGGAAACTCCCCAGGATGGGTGTTCAAAGGGGGTTGGTGTTCTCCCCAGCTGCAGATTTGGGGGGAAAAGATGCAAATTTGGCTGCAAGCAGAGCTCTCTCCTCCCCCAGCGGAGCATGCACAGGGTGCAGCGAGAGGGGCAGGACCCCCACCAGGGATGGGGAACCCTCTCTCTGTGCTCCCTGATGCTGGTGCATTCTCCTGCGCTCCAGCAGTACTCGGTCTGAGGCTAAAATTGCCATTTTAGGGTCTTTTGAATTGTGGCCCTAAAACCTGGGTCCCTCCAAGTCCACGAGGAAGCAGATGTGTGATGGACACACACACAATGCAGAATTTATTCTGTGCTTGTGAACCCCTGTAATAGGAAAAGGGGGTGTTGGGGGGACAAGGGGCTTGGCTGCACCCAATCCCGGGCAGTTTGCACCTCAGGGTGCTCCCTGACCCCCTTCCCTGCAGGCTGCCGGTGGGGGTG
>NW_010260950.1:11757-14733 GCF_000690775.1 Eurypyga helias
CCACATCGGTGCCCAGACCTGGAAGAGGAGAAGCGGCCGCCGAGGTAGGTTAAAATGCCAGGAAAACACACCCTGCCAAGCTTGGGAAGGGAATTCTCCACCCTGGCTGGATCCACAGGTGCTGACCTGAGTCCCTGGTTGGGGTTTTGTCCCCCCAAAGGTGAGCACTTCGAGTTCCCAGTGGTGGAGGACGATGTGATCTATGATGACGTCCCCTGTGAAACCCTCGATGCTGAGCAGGATGGTAGGGGCACCTCTTCCCCCCTCCCCGGGTTCCCCAGGGTCCACGTGCCCATTTTCCAGAGGCAAACTGAGGGATGCATGCCGGGAGGGAGAAGCTCATCATAGGAAAGGATGTGGAGGGGGGATAACCCTGGGAAAAGCGCTGGGATCTGGAAAGGGTGGAAGCAAAATTGTTCCCAGAGGGATTGCAAAACCCCTGAGGATTTGGGGCATCTCCTGTGCATCCCTGGGAAGGGGAAATGGCTTTTCTGGGAGGAAAAGGAGATGGATTTTGCTTGCCAGGCCGGGGGCCGGAGCGCAGCCTGATCTACGAGGAGGTGCAGCGTGGCAAGGGGCCACGGGCGGGCGAGGATTTGGGCTGGAGCTCCAGCGAGTTCGAGAGCTACAGCGAGGATTCGGGCGAGGAAGCCAAGCCGGAGGCCGAGCCGGCCAAGCAGCGGGCATCCTTTCAGCCCAAGGTAACGCTGGGATTAATCTTTATTATTATTATTTTCCCTTTTTCCCCCTGGGTTTGCTTGTCTAAAGGCACTGGAGCGTCAAGCCCAGCTGCTCCCGCAGGTGGTGAAGCGGAGGATGCTGCGGTTCCCGGGGCTGCCCCATGCCAAGCCAGCCGAAACTTTAGGGGCTTCAGTTCTTTTTTTTTTTCTTTTCGACCCTCTCCCCCACCTTTCCTTTTGCGTTTTGGCGTTGCTGGAGCGTGGCTGCTGCCTTTCTCTGCGCTTGCTGCCTTCCCTGCTCGAGCAAAGCCGGATTTTTGGGAAGATGCTGCTTGTACTGTGCTGCTTCGGGATGATTTCTCCTCCTGTTTGTGTGGTTTTTTTTTTTTTTCCTGGCTGCTTACCTGGATCTCTGCCTTCTCTTGCCTCCTCTGCCTTCTCCTCCCGCCTGGTTTGCTTGGGGCTCAGCTTTCTCCAGACCTGAATAGACTAAAGGAGAGATACGCCAGGACTAAGAGGGACATCCTGGCTTTAAGAGTTGGGGGGAGAGACATGCAGGAGCTGAAGCAGAAGTACGATTGGAAGGTACCGTCCCTCCTCCATCCCGTGTTCCTTATCCCGTAGATTTCCCAAGGGGCATTGAAAACCCTCCCGGAATTTATCCAGGTTAAGTGAATCCCATTTTATCCCCCAGAAGAGAAAAACAAATTAAGCAAAGCACCGCAAAGCTGCCTCTCGTGTCCATCTGTCTTGCAGCTCCCCGTCCTCCAGCAGCCCAAACCGTTTGTTTTTTCGGGTGTGTGTTTGTTTTTTTTAAGGGGCGTTTGGACGAAGCCAGGTTACTCACAGGATAGATGGATCTGAGAAGGGTTTTTTCCCTCCAATACAGGGGTGGAAATCAGGTGGGGAAGGAGGTTCTTGGGAGGTGTAGAAACTTAATGCCAAGCCTTTCCCAGCCCCAAAACATCCAGCTTGGCAGTTTAGGGCCAGTTCGGGCTGGCAAGGTGATGCCAATTTTGCCTTGGGCTAAAAACGCTGGGATTTGAGGTGTGAAAGGCCAACACGCTCCATCCTTTGCTCTCTCACACATAAAACCCTGGCCACGAGAAGGGGATGGGTGCGCTCGTACCCCCCCTTCTCTCCCTTCTCTTTGCTTTTGCTGCATGCTCTCGCTTTGCCTGTGCCTGCTTCCCATGTCCCCATGGAGGGAGGAGAGATGCTAGAGCATCCTTCTTCCTCACCCACGTGCCTCCTCTTCCTTCACCTTGGGCTGTGTTGGGGGAAAAAGGGGGACGATGCTCAGATGTCCCTAAGGGGATGTCCCTGCTGTATCCAGACCTGAAATGGGGTCCCAGTGCTGCCTTGAGCCTCCCCGTCCCTCTCGTCCCCCAGATGACCCAGCTGATGAAAGCAGCCAAAAGCGGCACCAAGGACGGTTTGGAGAAGACCAAGATCGCAGTGATGAGGAAGGTGACGTTCCTGCACCGGAAAGAAGTGCCAGGTAAGTGGGGGAACGCACCTTCTCCTTGCTTTTGAGAGACAAAAAAAGGGCTGTTCTGAGGGTGGTTTTTTTAAAAAAAAATCATCGTGGATCCTTATGACTTTCAGCTTTTCCTTTTGCTGATTTATTTTCTGCTTTTTAAGCTCTTATTTAATTTGCATCCCTCTGCAAGCTTGGCCGGTTTGGCTCACGCCTTGCTCCAAGCACCCGTGTCCCTACGGGTACAGTGACCCCATCATGCCAGCACCCATGGGGTTTCCCCCCTTGGACACAACTGCCCTTGAATGCCGATTAGTTTAATTCTTTAGGAATGTTTTCCTAACCCTCACGCTGTGGTGTAGGGGATGGAGAGCGGAGAAGGAGGGCATTGGAGGTGGAAAAGCCTTCCCACTGGAGCTCGAGGCTCTCCCTGGAGCATCCTGGGGGAGGTAGGATCCCAACCGCCAGCCTCACACCTTGGCTAGAGCTGCCCGGGGGATCCGGTGTGTGTGTCCCAACCTTGCTGCATGTCCCAGACGTGACTTAACCTCACCAGGTGTGTGGGGGCTTAAATGCTTTCGGGGTGCCCCTGTGTTGAGCGTGGGATGTTGGAGAGCATCCCAACCCAGCCCACAAGGTGTTAGTGAGCATCCTGTCCCTGGGCCGTGGAGATAGGGAATAAGGAGTTCATGGAGCCGGCAACCAAGTGCAGCCATCCTCCCTGCCAAAATTAGGGAAGGAAAAAGGTCACCCGGCCGCCAGCGCCCTCCCCTCCAGCCCAGCCGGTCCTCCCCGTTACTGGCTATTTATAGGTGA
>NW_010260950.1:14797-15482 GCF_000690775.1 Eurypyga helias
GGCCATGTGGAAGAAGCAGCCGTTCCCGCATCGCGATGCCGCCTTGGCTCGCTCACCCTCCTCCTCCTCAGCTGCTTCGGTCTCGGGTAAGGGATCATCGTGCTGGGCAGCGGCCGCTCGCCTTCCCCATTTTCTTCTGCGTGCTGCTTTTGGCTCCTTTCCCCATCCCCCCTTTTCCCTGCTCACGCCCACCCTTGGAGTGAGATCAGTGTGCTTATCCCCTGACCAGGGTGACTTTTTGGGGGCAGGGACCCTTTTTACCCCCTCCCCGTGGGGACCTGGCTCAGTCCCCGCTCGCAGCCTGACTCATGCTGGTGTCCGGTGACAGTGGCCGGAGCCTGGGGACAGACATCGATGCTGGGGAAACGCTGGCGTCCAGCTCCGCTTGCAGCCCTGAACCCAAGCACACCCCCCGCAGCATCCCAGCCAAGGGGGCTGAAGGCTCTTCTTCAGACCAAAATAGTCTAAAATTGGGGTTTTTGGCCATTTGGTTGGTGGTTTTTTGTTTTTTTGGTTTTTTTTCCCTGCAGGGGACTCGGAGGAGGAGGACACAGGGGTCCTGGAGGTCACAGTCTCTGATATGAAGCACCCACCACCGGAGCTGGGACCCATGCCTGAGGGGCTGAGCCCTCAGCAGGTCGGTGTGGGGCAGGTCGGGGGTTTGGGGGGGTAGCCACGGCTTCCC
>NW_010260950.1:15514-19039 GCF_000690775.1 Eurypyga helias
AAAGGGCGAGTCAGCAGAAAGCGAATCCATAGCGTCAGCACTTCTGCAGCGCGCTGTGCCTGAGTTGCTCCCCCAAGCCTATATTTTTGGGGGGTGCGTGGGGGGGGAAGCATGGCTGAGAGACGGTGTCGTCGCAGGTGGTACGGCGGCACATCCTGGGCTCCATCGTGCAGAGTGAACGGAGCTACGTGGACTCCCTGAAACGCATCCTGCAGGTGGGGGACCCCCTTTTTTGTGGGGGAAGCCTAAGGGGAGGATGGATGCGGGGATGCTGATGCACCAGCATCTCCCATAGGATTACAGGAACCCACTGATGGAGATGGAGCCGAAGGTGCTGAGCGCTCGGAAGTGCCAGGTGGTGTTTTTCCGCCTGAAGGAGATCCTGCAGTGCCACTCCATGTTCCAGATCGCCCTCGCCTCCCGTGTTGCCGAGTGGGACTCAGCGGAGAAGATTGGGGACCTCTTTGTGGCCTCGGTAGGAGGAAGAGTGAGGGGACCACTGCCAGACCTCCCCCTGGACCCCTCTCAACGAGAACAGGGTGGGGTTGGAGGATTTAAGCGATGCAGCCCCAACTTGGGGTACCACCAGCATCACGAGCACCCCCATGCTTTGCTAACCACCCTGTTTGGGGGTGCCACACACCATCGTGTCTCTCCTCCTGACCTCCCCGCAGTTCTCCAAGTCGATGGTGCTGGACGTCTACAGCGACTACGTCAACAACTTCACCACGGCCATGTCCCTCATCAAGAAGGCTTGTCTCACCAAACCTGCCTTCCTCGACTTCCTCAAGGTCAGCGGGACCCCAGCATGGGCACGCGGGGCTGCCTGTCACTGGTATGGGTGAAAACACCTTGGTTTTGCTGTTTTTCTCCACCTTGCAGAAGAGGCAGATGGCCAGCACTGACCGGGTCACGCTCTATGGGCTGATGGTGAAGCCGATCCAGAGGTTCCCCCAGTTCATCCTGCTCCTGCAGGTATGGGCAAGGGATGCCTGCACCCACCTTGCTTTTCACCCTATTTTTTGCAGCCTGGGTGCTGTAGGAAAGGGATTTAGCAAGGGGCGTGTTTGTGGGTTGGCAGCTTGGTTGCAGCTTTGGGGACTATCTCAAGGATCATCTTGGAAGCTTTGATTTTTGGAGGTGCCAAAAGCACTTCCAATCACAGCATCCCTGATGGGACTGACTCTTCTGGGGTGTTTTTTGTCCCCCCATCCTTTCCTCTGCTCCAGGACATGCTGAAAAACACGCCCAAGGGCCACGCAGACCGCCTGTCCCTCCAGCTGGCCCTCACTGAGCTGGAGACGTTGGCGGAGAAGCTCAACGAGCAGAAGCGTCTGGCCGACCAAGTCGCCGAAATCCAGCAGCTCAGCAAGAGCATCAGTGACCGCAGCAGCCTCAACAAGGTGGGTCCTTCAGCCTCACCTCCTCATCCTCTTGATGGGTGGGTTTTGGAGCTGGTGGTTGAGATTTGCATCTTCCACCTTCCTCTCCGCGTCAGGGGTTTCGGGAAAACAGCATCCTTGTTTTCTCTGCGAGGATGTTGAGCAAAAGCAACTCTCAAGGCTTGTGAGGGTAAATCCCCTCCAGGGAAAAGAAAGGATGAGCTGCTCTCTCATCTGCCTGATTTTGCAACTGTTGGTGGAAAAAAGAAAAAAAAACCCCTAAATGAAGGTATTGCGACACATCCTGGGCTGGGGACGGCCGTGGTGGCAAAAGCCACAGTGGGGCACCCGCCAACGCAGCCCTGGGATCAGGATTTAGGGCCAGGGGATGAAAAGAGACCCAAAAGGGGCTGAAAAAGGGTCATGTTTTTCTTCCGGGACTCTGCTCTCTCAGTGATTGGACATGGAGGGTGCAAAGGGGTTGTGCATCGTGCAGCCTTGGAGCGTGTTGCAGCGCTTTCTCTGCAGAGCTCGGGGCTGTGCGTGCTCCTGGCTGGAAGAAAATCCTTGCAGTAAGGGAAAAACAACCGAGGGGTTGTTTCTGGGGGCAGGAGGCTTGCAGAAGCCCCCAGACTGAGCTCCTCTGCCTGCTCCATCCCCTCCACAGCTGCTGAGCTCAGGGCAGCGGCAGCTCCTGCTCTGCGAGACGCTGACGGAGACGGTGTACGGCGACCGGGGGCAGCTCATCAAGTCGAAGGAGCGGAAGGTTTTCCTCCTCAACGACATGCTGGTCTGTGCCAACATCAACTTCAAGTACGTGCTGAGGGCCCCCAACCCCCAAAATCACTTTGCAAAGCGCCGATATAGCGAGCTTCCCCCTTCCCCAACTTCGGTTTTAGGCTTGGTGGGTTTTGTTAGCTCTACCCCAAGGGCTTTTAAAACCACCCCACCTTGTTTTGGAGGGTGAAGCCACCTGGTTTAGGGTTGTTTTGCCCCCCATTTTTGGCATATCCCCATGCAAAGCCTCCATCCCCTTGTGCTGTGGGGTCCTTGAGCTGGTGCAGGGTTGGGGAGCTTGCTGGGACCTCAAGGCTTGATAGAGGTTGATAATGCAAAGGGGGGGGAAAAAAGCTCTCCTTGAGCTCCCCATAATACCTCTTTATTACTTGTTTTTCCCTTTTTCCAGGCCAGTGAACCCAGAGTAGGTGCTGAGCATGGTCTGCTGTGGTTGTGTGCCCCACATTTGGGGGTGCAGGCATGCACCGGTGCACGGCATGAAGTTGCGAGTGGGGCTTGGCTTGCAAAGCACCTTTTCCAAGGGCTTGCAGGGTGAGCCATGGCGCTTGCAGATTTATTTATGTTTTTTTTTTTTTTGCATCCTCCCTTGGCAGAGGCCAGCTGGAAATTAGCAGCCTGGTGCCCCTGGGTCCCAAATACGTGGTGAAGTGGAGCACGGCCCTCCCACAGGTACAGGTGGTGGAGGTGGGACAGGAGAGCGGTGCCTACGACAAGGACAACGTCGTCATCCATAACGCCGGTGCCAAGAAGCACGCGCCAGCTGGGCAGTCTTCCCACAGTGAGTGCCCATCCCTTGACCTGGTGTTGGGCTGTTTTCAGTGGGGTGGGGTAGAGCATCCTCCATGGACTTTGTTTCTCCATTTCTCCACCCAAGATAAAGTCTACCTGGGGCCACCACGGCTCTTCCAGGAGCTGCAGGACCTGCAGAAGGACCTGGCGGTGGTGGAACAGATCACCCTTCTCATCAGCACCTTGCATGGCACCTACCAGGTACTGATATGCCCAAACATGGTCAAACTCGTGAATTGGGTAGAAACAACCCTGGGGACCACTGGACACCTCATCTTCCAGAGCCCCGCAGGTGAAATTTGGGGATGATTCGGGCTTGTTTTGGAGGCAAACAAAACAAGGTTCTTTTCCCCCAGAACTTGAACATGACGGTGGCCCAAGACTGGTGCTTGGCCCTGCAGAGGATGATGAAGGTGAAAGAGGAGGAGATCCACTCCGCCAACAAGTGCCGCCTCCGTCTCCTGCTGCCTGGGAAGCCGGACAAGTGAGTTTTGCACCTCATGGGCGGGCTTTTCCCACCCCAGAAGAGGAGGAGGCTGAAGGCCAAGCTGGTGAT
>NW_010260950.1:19062-26006 GCF_000690775.1 Eurypyga helias
CATCAGTGTCATGGTGGTCTTCATCACTCCAAACCCCCTGAGCAAGATCTCCTGGGTGAACCGCCTGCATTTGGCCAAGATAGGACTGCGTGAGTAGCCCCGCGGCGCGTTGCTTGCTGTCACCCTTGCTTCGAGGAGCCAAATCTGGGAGCAGCACAGGGGTTTGCATTGCTCCAAGCGTCCTGACGCGAAATGAGGCAGGGGAAAAAAATTTGGAGCAAGGCGATGGAGAACATTTTGAGGGTTTGCAGACTGGAAATAGTGGGAATCGGTAATTCTGCCTCAAAATGCTTTGCGTTTTGCTGCTCTTGGGTGGCGTCTCCAGGACGGTGTTGCATGGTGATGGATTTCTGTTGGCTCTTGTGCTGACGGTGTCAGGGCTGACTGTTTTCTGGGAAACGGGACAATTAAGCCACTTCCCTGTCCCTATTCCTATTTAACTCCAGCAGCTGCTGCAGGGGGAAAAAAAAGTTTAATGGAAGAAAGAAAAAAAAAAAAAATTTGAAATCCTATTTGAGTGCTTGGATTCCTTCGGGCTGGAATGATGTTGATCCTCTTGTTTTTAACAGTTTGTGGATTTTTTTTTTTTAAACTGGGTTGCCTAGAGGATAATCCTACAACCATGAGTTAGGCTTTAATGTGTTTTCATTTCTAATGTGAAGAAACACATTAGGGTGTATTTTTTTTAGTTCCCCATATATATATATTATTTGGGTTTGGGGGCTTTTTTCGCCGCTGCTTGAGGTGGTTGCTCGGCTGCGCGCTGCGGTGGGGTGCAATAGTTTGGAGGAAAGGGCTGAGACGTACCCCAGGTCCACGGATGATGGTGATTTGAGGTTGGAGAGGTGAGCCCTGCGCCTCAAATTACTAATTTTGGGATCTGTTGGGGGGAGAGAGATGCTGGGGGAGTGTCTCAGCTGTCCTTGATCCCCTCTGCTTGCCACAGGGGAAGAGAACCAGCCGGGCTGGCTCTGTCCTGATGAAGACAAGAAGAGCAAAGCTCCTTTCTGGTGCCCCATCCTCTCCTGCCACATGCCCGCCTTCTCCTCCAAGGCCCTCGACCTTCAGGTAAGAGCGACGGCCAACCTCTTCTCCAACTCTTTCCAGTTCCTCCTTCCTGTTTTCTTCCATCTTTTTGGGGGAATAAAGGCAGCAGTCCCACAGTGGATGGGCTGGAGGAGCTGACCAAGCTGGTTGCAAAAGCAGAAATTGGTGCAATCCATCCTGGGGAAACTGAAAATACAAGCTGGACTTTGGCTGGATCCTGATTTTTGGGGCATGCACTGATACCTCACACATGCTGGGACAATTTGGGGGTGTTATGGACCCCTCCCCCCATACCCTGGTCTCTCCCACAGTTCGGTGCCGCGGTGCACAACCCCGTACAGTCCTCGCTGCTGGGCTTCTCTGCTGTCAGCACCTCGCTGCCGCAGGGCTACCTCTGGGTGAGTAGAACAACCCCAAAATGGGGCAAAAACCCACTGGGTTTGGGCCATGCTGGCTGCAAACCCCTTCCCCAGTGCTCATAGCTGGTGCTCATACCCATTTTCTGCTCCCCACAGGTTGGTGGGGGCCAGGAGGGCGCAGGGGGGCAAGTGGAGATCTTTTCCCTCAACCGCGCTGTGCCACGGACAGTGAAGTCCTTCCCGGTGGCTTCACCGGTGCTGTGCATGGAGTATATCCCCGAGGTGGGAGAGGGGGAACCCACGGGCACCCAGGAGCCCCGACCGACCACTGAACAGCACCCCGCATCCCCCCATCCCACCGTGTGCTTGGGGTTGCGGGATGGCAGGTGAGCCCCCCGTCCTCCACGTCCATCCTTTGGTGCAATCACCGGCACCAACGCTCGAGGACCGGCCCGATCTCCTACATCTGCCCCCTCCCCGTTCCTTCCCCAGCATCGTGGTCTACGGCAGCGTGGACACAGGGACGCAGTGCTTGCTGACCTGCAAAAGCCCGGGCATGCAGCCCGTCCTCTGCTTGAAGCACAGCCCCGAGTACCTGTTTGCGGGGCTGCAGGATGGGACCGTGGCCGCCTACCCCAGAAACAACGGTGAGGGGCCACCCCCGTGCGTGCTTTTGGACAGGCTTTTGGGTGGGACACCCCAAAAACCAGGGAGCAGGAGTTCTTTGAGCCAGGCAGACGTGCTGGCTACTAAAATGGTGATAAAAGCACCATTTTTCTTTCCCCAGTGGAGGGAAAAAATACTGGTTTGCATTGTTAAGATGAATGCAAGAGGGCTCAGTCTTTGGGGAAAACATGCTGGAAAATGATCAGGTGAGGGGATGATCCCACAGGGTTTGCTCGGGGAGTGGTTGCGCTTGGGGTCTGTGGGGAAGGTCTGATGCTCAAAGACCCCTTAGAGCTTTTGTCTTCAAAAAAATCACCTTTTTGGTGCTATAAACCAAGCTGATCCCTTCCATGCAAGAGCTCCCTCCTTTATTAGCTTAATTTTGGGGGTTATTTTCCCTGGATCCGGCTGTGGTTGGAGCTTGCTGAGAGCCTCCCTCCCCGGGGACTCCTCGCCTGGGCTGTTAAATACCTTTGCTTCATCGCTAGAGGGTAGGAAAGAGCCTTAAATAATGTGCTGCGTTGGCCTAATTTTGGACAAAACCCCTCATTTGCTCTGAGATAACCTGCAGCGAGCAGCCCCCAGGCCAACCCGGAGCCAGTAAAGCCACTTTAAATTACATTTTTGGGCGCCACACATCCCCTTTCCCACCTTATAGCAACTGTACAAGCCAATTAATAAAGTGGCTTTAACTTAATCTCCATTGCATAAACGCACATGGAAGGTAGCAAGCTGCAGTGGAGTTTTTGATCTTATCCCCATCTCTTTTTGGAAGGAAAAAGCTTTCCCAAAATAGCTCGATTTTAGGTGAAAACTAGGGTTTGCTGAAAGGCGGCTTGGTTACAAACGCCTGCCGATGAGGGCAGAGGTCCGGGCCCCCGAAGGGCTCTTTTATCCCTTGGATCTTGGGGTTTTCATTTTAAGAAGAAAAATAAAAAAGGCATGGCATTGGAAACAAGAAAAGGAGAGCAATTGTCTATTGAAGCTGCTCAGCCACTGCTGGTGGGGAATTCATCCAAATCCAGATTGGATGCTGTTCACAGAGACACTCCAGATCGGCCCTGGATGAATCGCCTCTGGAGTGCTACTTCAAGAGCAAATAAATTATTTTTAAAAAAGGGAATTTTTGGCTTTTCCATCAAGGAATATGCCTGAGTGCTGCAGGTGGCCATTTGTTTGCTGCTAAAAAAGCTTAAAAAGGGGTTGAAGCTGTGGGGGTTGTTACTCCCTGTTCCCTTTACTTTTGTGGCATTAAGATGCTCCTGGGTGGCACTGGGGACGCGAGGGGTTTGCAGCCAACCCCAGCAGCCATGTATGGTGGTTTTGGCTGCATCAAAAGATGGGTTATTTCCTTTTTGCTGAGCATCTTCTCACCCCTCATCCTGGTACCTTGGCTGCAGGGGGACTGTGGGAGCCCACGGAGCAGCCCACCCGCCTGGCCGTGGGTAGCGGCCCGGTGCGAACCCTCCTGACGCTGGATGAGACCCTCTGGGCCAGCTGCGCCAACCAGGTCACCGTCCTCGATGCCACTAGCCTCTGCGCCCAGGTAGGGAGCATTGCTGGGACCCCCGCGCTGCATCCATGGTGGTGACTTCGGAGGGGGCGAGGGTGTTACGCTGGTTTGAACCCCAAAGGGTTCACACACACAAGCACATCCCTGCCTGTGCAATGCCCAAAACAACCTTTTATGGCTGCTTGTTGCTGCCTTTCATCACTTTTGGGTCCCTTCCCTCCAATACCAGGTCACAGGAAGAGGTTGCAGAGACATCTCCCGCAGCTGCAGAAACAGGGAATGTTGAATAGTTCCCTTTTATAAAAAAAAAAAAAACCCAACACCTTTCTCCCACCTTTAATTTTCACATTTAGTGCCCAAACTTAGTTTGCATGTATTAGTTGTCGTAAATCCAGCCTAACGGCGGTGCCGGAGATGAATAATGCATCGGGGACTGGATTCGTTTTCAGTCTCTGATTTTATTTATGACAAGAGCCGGGTGGGAATTTTTGCAGAAGAAAAGTCATGGGGGAGGAAAAAGCTAGGGGGGCAGTAGTGGGATGCTGGTGGATGGTGTAAATAGTTTTTGATGGAGAGCTGTGGAATGGGGTCTTGGGTCTGCCTGGGTGGGACTGGTGTCTTGGGAATAAAGCCCATGTGGGGTTAGGAAAAAGGGGGACATCACCTCAAAGTCTCTCTCTGCCCCCATTTTGTGCAATCTTTTGGGAAGGATGCTCTATGCCATTCCTCTCTGGGAAGGGGATCAATACCAGCTGCTCTTTCTTTTCATATAAAGCAAATTTTAAAGCTAAAAAAAAAAAATGTTTCAAAGCTATCGGAGAAATGAAGGCGAAGTTTCTCCCCCAGTGATTTATTCCTTCAATAGTACCGTGAGTTTTTAGGATCCCTCCATCCTGCCCGCAGCCCAGGCTGCAGCAGGGGCGATTTTTGATGCAGAAAGGTGTTTTACCTGCAGTTTGCATCCTTTGTCTGACAGGGAAACACTCCGTCGGGGAGTTTGGGAAGCAGATGAACCAGTCTGTGATCCTTAAATACCTCTTCCAGGGGGGGCTGAGATGCTGGCCGCTGATTTTGGGGGTTGGAGGGAAGCAGGAAAGTCTTGTCACATCTTGGGATGGATCTTGCAGATGCATCTAATCTGACAAATCTTATAAAGAGGAAGAAAAAGAAAAACACACCTGGAGGGGTGGGACAGGCTGTGTTATTCAAAAACAAAGGGGTTTGGAGGTGGGCCCATTTCAGTGTCCTCTGCCAAAGCTGGCGAGGAGGGATGGGACCTCAAGGTCACTCTGGTCCCCTCCCCGTGGAGTTTTGCAGCCCTAAAGCAGCTCCTGGCAAGAGACCAATCTAGCAGCAAGTTTTAGGGAGCAACCTTTTGATTTCCTTTTTGCAATTCCCCTTTTGGCAGCAAACCTTCGAGGCCCACCCGGATGCGGAGGCCAGCGTCACGCACATGATCAAGGCGGGCAGCGGGGTCTGGATGGCCTTTTCCTCGGGCTCTTCCATCCGTCTCTTCCACACCGAGACGCTGGAGCATCTGCAGGAGATCAACATTGCTACCAGGACCACCTTCGTCCTCCCGGGTGAGCTCTCCTTTTCCTGGCTCTTAATTGCAGTTAATGGGCAAGTTGGAGCATCGCCCTGTAGACATTTTGCTTTGCTTTATGGCTGTGCTGATTGGTGGAGAAACCATGCAAGGAATTTGGCTGGTTAATGGTGTAAAGGGTTGTGCTTTGACCTCTGGGGTCTCTCCTCTTTGACTGCAGAGACGGAGCAGGTGGCATCTTTGCACCCGTGCATGCATCCATGCGTCCCATCTTTGCATCTGTGCACCCCATCCTTGCACCCCATCTTTGCATCCATGCATCCACGCACCCCATCTTTGCACAGTGTGTGTATGCTTGCACCGCATTCCTCATCTTTATTCCCATGCATGCATCCATGTATCCCATCTTGGCCCCTGAGCTCCCATGCATTCACCCCATCCTAGCACCTGTGTGTGCACCCATGCAGGCACCCTGCTGCTGTAGCCCCGTGCACCCCTTTTTTCCCCTCAGCACCATCTCCCAGCCACCTCCACCCATCCAGCTCTCACCTGCCCTGCGCTTGCAAGGTTGTCTCCCGCCTTGTTCCAGCTACAGAGCGACATAATTGCATAATTAGTTATAAGCACGATACTCATGTAATTCGCTTTTCCTTTTTTTTTTTTTAGGGCATGTTAAAATATTTATCACTTCCTTTTCTTCCTGGGCGAGTGAGCATTGGGTATTAATGCGTTTTTGAACTCGCGCTCCCTCATCCTTTTTAACTCGACAGGTCATTAATAAAGTCCTCCTGGAGAAACCGGAGTTGCATCTCCGCAGATATATTGCTTCGCCGAGTCCGACGCCATGCAGCGCTAAGTCCTGGTGATAAAATATTCATTTGCCATTAGAAGTCTCACTTTTCTTTTTTTTTTTTCCCCTCCTCTTCTTATTTATTTATATTTGCAGCACTCTCCCTGGCATGGAAACCTTCGTGCAAAGATGCTGCTTGGGTATCTGCGGGGCTCTGGAGCGTGTTCCCCATGAAAAACCGACTGGTGATGGGTTATCTGGGAAGATGCCGCTGCAAAATCATCCCTCACCCTCGTTGTTTTTTTTTTTTTTCCCCCTTCTTGCAGGTCAAAAACACGTCCGTGTCACCAGCCTCCTCATCTGCCAGGGTTCGCTCTGGGTGGGCACCGACCAGGGCATCATCGTGCTGCTGCCCGTGCCCCGCTTGGAAGGCATCCCCAAAATCACCGGTGAGGACCCCCGGAAAAAAACCCTCTCTGCATCAATGCAGCCTTATTTTGGGGCTCATTTTTAATAGAACCACTCTTTTTTTTTGGCAGGCAAAGGCATGGTGTCCCTCAACGGCCATGGTGGCCCCGTGGAGTTTTTGGCAGTGGCGTTGAGCACCCTCGCCCCCGACGTGCTAAAGGGTGACCAAGAGGAGGAAGAGGAGGGTGAGGAAGAGAAACCCCATGAGCTGGATGGTCCCCCACCTCGGGAAATGAGAAAAAAAGGGATTTTACTGCAATATCGCCTCCGATCCACCTCCCACCTTCCCGGGCAGCTGCTGTCGGTGCGGGAAGCGCCGATGGGCGGCACGCCGGCGCACACCGAGGAGGACGGCTCCATCTACGAGATGGCTGATGACCCTGACGTCTGGGTGCGGAGCCGACCCTGCGCCCGTGACACCCCACGCAAGGAGATCTCCTCGGTGGCCATCGTTTCGGGGGGTCGGGGTTACCGTAACTTCAACACCGAATCGCCGCGCCGGGGCGGTGATGCCGACAGCACCCTCCTCATCTGGCAGGTCCCGTTGATGCTATA
>NW_010260951.1:0-12846 GCF_000690775.1 Eurypyga helias
TTGATTTTTTTTTTTTTCTTTTTCTGGAAAGTCGAACTTACTGAAAAACTGACTTCACATACAGATGCTCTACCTTTACCTTCTTCTCTGGTGTTCTCATCTTCATAGTGTGCTGTGGTTTATTGCTAGGTGACAGAAAGAAAAGTCATTGCCCTCTATGAGCTTCATGTCGGCTTCAGCTCCATGGGACCGTGAGTTCCCTTGCTGTGCACCTTTCTAATGCTTGTTTCCTGGTGAAACTCACGTCTCCCCACACACATGGGGCAGAGCTGCTCCAGCTCCTGTTGCTGTCATGTGGGGCTGCGCTAGGTGACCTGGCAGTGGGCTGGGGTCTGCTCCTTTGCCCTAGAGCAGGTGGGGCCAGCTGGGTCCCTTGCCCTGCCATGGCTGGCGTGGGCAGGTGCATCCTGCAAGCACGGCCACAGCACCATGTCACCACATATGGGAAAACCCAAGCTGTAGGAATCCTGTCTGCTGCACCCAAGAATAATGTGTCCAAGTCTTGTCAAAACACAAAAATGCAGAACTAGCGTCTACATCGTGCACACTCACAAGATGAGAAATTCCAGCTCTCGTAAACCCGGTTGTCATCACCGCGTCATGTGAGCTGCTCTGGATTCCCACCACTGGCTCTAGTATTTCTCCACAATTATTATTTTAGCAACAGGGATCTTCAGCTACACTTAACATGGGAAATGGAATCAGAAACGGCCACTTATGTGGGGAAAGTAAGCTTATATTGAAAATATAATACACAGCTATATCCCTTTACTGCTGAAATAGCTTCTGCATTATTTTAATCCAAAGGCAAGGTTTTCTTCAGAATACTTGTTCAGACATTTTTAAAGTGTGGGTGTGTAAATACACAGAAGTCAAAATTTGAACAAAACCCCCACTGCCGTAAGGCACAGCTGGGCTTTCAGCAAGACTTAGTAACACTAATAGTTGATCTGTTTTAACATTTCTAGACACTGCCTTTCCCTTCACACAGCCAATTAGTGGTTGTCTGGGGATGCCACCTGGCTAATAGCTACCGTGGTCTCCTTTGGGCTACCCAGATCATGTCAGAGCCATTCCCACCTCCTCAAGCTTGGACCAAATGTTGGAGAAATGTCACAGATGCCATTGTCTGAGGAGGTGCTCAGCATGGAGGTACCATGCAGAAGTTCCCTGAAGTGAACATTGTGTGAACATTCCCTGAAGTTCCTGTTGTGAACATTGTGTTTGAGGCTGGTGGGCCATGTCCTGGTCTATTTTCTGGGCTTTTGTGACCCAGGGCTTTTATGACTTCTGAATCTTGTTTGGATAGTCACTCTCCCAGGTGGATGCAGGTGTCCCAGGTGGAGTTTGACCTGTGACTTACGGTTGCTCTGCCCATTGCAGGAAAAAAAAAAAATCAATCTCTTTGTTTATCCTGTTCTAACTCCATTGATTTGATTAGGACTATTTCAGTTTTACAGGGGTTATAACAGGACAGCCTGATCTAGGTGGCAATATGAGGTTAAGACATGGTTTTAAAATTTCAGCGTTATTAAGATTTTTTAGTCAAGGCTGTTGAATTAACTGTCAGTCTTTTGTAACATAAAAATACTACATTTGGCTAAAGCTGAACTACCTACAGAAGAGTGAGATGTGATGTTAATTACAGTAGTTCTCATTCATCTAGACTAATGAAAAGAAAGTTATGCTAGGGGCTGTAGGCTGTGTTCAAAGAGGATGGAATGTTGTTTTGGAAAGGTTGTACGACCAAAGATAAAAACCCTCTATTTTTCAGACATGAACCTCTGTCTATTGGCATTCAACAGACTCGAACTTACTCAGAGGTGAGCAGCTGACTCTGTGGTAAGCTGTTGGCCAAAGCACTTAGAGAGTACTGTGTCCTTAGACAGTGGGAACTGAGCTATAGAGAGTATATGGTCACAAAGTAAAGCTATGGGAGACATCACAGCTCCAGACTACCAGCCTAACAAGTGGTTTCACATTCTCCAGTCACCCTGACAAAAGTTTGATCCTTTAGATGAAAGTTGAAGAGATTTGCTGGCCTATTTTACCTTCTCACCCTATCTGTTGTTTTAATGCCATCATTTCCCAGATCTGAGCTGGTTTCCCCATCCTTTGTTGGCCAGATACTGAGACATAGTCTCTAGATGTGCACCAAGGTGAGCTGGAGACATGTTCAGTAGCAGCCCAACAAGTCTTCAGTCAATTTGGCAACTCCTGGACCATTTTGCTGTCGCTGTTGCTATTGTTTTACTGGGATTTTTTTCCCAGCTGGTAGTTTTTTCCCTTCACAACTAGGAGAACATCTCTAATGAGGCCCAAAAAGGGTGCTTAGCATTTCTTGCTTTGGGATTATGCTTCTGTTCAGGATTTTCAGCTGGGAGGACTCTGGCTGGAGCAGCATTTACTAGCCAGAGACACAACTGAGCTGGCACTAGGGACCCTGTCAGTAGAGGCACCAAAACCGGCAGTGGGGACAGACAGGCAGACAGCAGTACCCTTCCTCAGATCTTTTATGCTCCTACAACTGCAGCCCTGTTTGAGTTGCATCTGGACAATTAGAAACTAGGGAGAACTACTGGCCACCACTGAAGTTGGTTTTGAGCCATTGCTGAATGCAGGTCTTGGTGTACATCTGCACAGATTTTGACCTGTCGTCTGCACGTTGTGTGAACTCCCATCACGCATGGGAAAGCTTCAGCATCTTCTTGCAGGCCCCAGATGAGTCTTGGGAGAGAAACAGTCCTGGAAAAGCTAACTGCAGTGTCATTGCTGTAGGAAAACCTTCAGTAATTCAGTAAAAACGGGTGTTTAACTGAATGCCAGGCAGGAGGTGTGTTAGAAAGAAGGGTGATTAATAATGAACACTGGCTTGCATCTTCCTGCTGTGATCTTGCTCTGCAAAGTGAAGGCAGATTAGACATTAATCTCTTTCAGGTGCTTTCAGACTTCTTCATGTGAGGAGCTAGGGCTATAGCAGGGCTTTTCTCACTGTCTGCATCGGGCTTCTTAGTACTGCTTCTGCCACTTTGCAAACACATCACTCCCTGGGGCAGTTACAGCAATTGCTGGAGTGGAAGATTAGTAACAGGAATTTAGTCCTCTACTCACAAAAGCTTTGATGTCTCCAGAAAAAGGAGTAAACCACGTGGACTGCTTTTTGCAATCTCTCCTTCAGTTTTCCTGGAATTCCTTCTCTATGGCTGAGGATCTTCTCCATTTCTGCCCCTGCATGTATGCCTTCAATATATAGCTGCCTTCTCTCCTGGGCTTTCTGCTCAACCATTTTACCCCTAGCCAAGCTACTCAACTGCCACAATCCTCTGCCACTAGTCCCCTTACTTCTCCACTCTTCCTGTACCCTCCTCCTGGTGATTCTGATCCATTATAGTATTCTAGAATGGATCTTGTCCGATTCTTGCCCTCATGCTGTAGGCAGGTGAAGACTCCAGACGCAGGCTGTGCTTTGCCATTTTCAGGTGCTGTTGCAATGTTTTGCAGAATGATACAGCTAAGAAGTGTTTGCATATTACCACTAAGTTTTTTCTCTTTAGCGTTACAGGGCAGATTATTGTTGCAAAGGTTAACTCAATGAGCCATGTAGAACCATAAGGAGAGTAATACTAATATGGTCAGAAACCAAAATGCTTTTTTCGGAAAAGCAGAGGTTTTGACTATAAACAGAATAAAATGAATACATATGTCTTCCAGTTTAGAACAATATTGTAAGAAACCCAGAAAGCTGGTAGGGGGGTTGGTCTGTACAGGATAAATTATCTAATCTTGTTCGATCTGTCAGTCATAACAATGCAGTCGTGTAAGCCTCACTGAATGCTTTAGATATTCTGAATTTAAGATTGTCCCTTGGGCTCATTTCATATCCTCAAGCACACAAGTCTCCTTTTGGCTTTGCTCTCGAAAAGGCAACTGGCCAAGCCATGGTACTGGAAGTAGCTGTTGAGATGTATTGTCTGGGTTAGGGTTAATCACAGCAGCTTGCTTCTTTCAGTGCTGAGTCATCAAGGGGAAAAAATGTAAGCTTGGCAGTAAAATATGTATGTGCTGTATTGTAGATTTTCAAGCTTGCCTTCCCGAATTAAAAACAGAAGCATATATTATGGAGAGGGCTCAAAGCCTGAAATGGCTTTTGTCCTCTTCAATAAGTTATTTTCTCCATACTCTTAAATAGAAGCTGTGCTACTGAAAGGACTTCTGTAGCTCTGGTGGAATAGCTAGACTACAAAAATAAACATAAAAAATTAATAAGGCTCTTCTGGATCAGGAAGAAAAAGGTCTCTGTACCAACCTGTCCACGGATGGGACTGTGAGAGGAGGTGGTACTGTCTTCTGAGCTCAGGGAAGCCTCTGCTCAAAAAATGGAAGAGGTTTTGACTTTTGCAAGCACAGAAGAAGCAGCAGCAACTGAAGCCTGCCAAGTTAATCCAGAGGCCTGAGAAACGGTCTCTATGTCATTGCCTGTCATTCCTCTTACGAAAAAGAGACAGGAGCGGCTGAATTCTTCTAGTGGCTTTGCCAGAGCTTCATCAAAATGAGCTGTAATGGGTGAGGACGGGGATTTGCAGGTAATTTCTCTGTGCAGAGACCCAGACCCATGGGAGCAGGGCTCCAGGAACAGGGTGTGCCAGCTGCTGCTTGGGAGCTGGGCTTGAGGAGTTTCCTGCTGCTTGCTCTCCAGGCAGGCAGGCTCTGGCCCAGCTACGTGCATCCGCACTTATTTATATAAGTACACGCACTGGAGAATTATCTTTGGCCCTTGCAGAGCCGCACCCTCCAAAACATATGCAAGCATTGGCACAAGGAAGCATAGGAAAAGTACAAACACCACATGAGCACACATACACATTTCAGACTCGCTATAAAGCAAGGGACCTTTTCTCTCTTGCTTTTGTGTATATTAACTCCTGATAACCTGAAAGCTCAAGTTGTTTCACTCCTGGGCATTTACCAGACAGAGCTGTGGCTGATATATGGATCATATGGCAGCTTGCATGGGGCTGTGGTGAGGACATGTGCTATAGTTTGGGCAGAGTTGGCCTCTCGGGTGGCAGAAGACAACACATAGATGTCTCTGCAGAGAGAGACAGGGAGAAAATAGCACAGTATGCTGCAGAAATGTTGGACTAGGTTTGGGATGCAGGAAGAAGGAGGCAGTTTTGCTGCTAGTCAATAAGCGAGTTTGGGTAGCTCAAGCTGATCAAGTTTGAGGGGCATCCTGGGCCAAAAGTAGTGGAAAAGCTTTATCCTTTGTTGAAGAATCACTCCTGCTTATCACATACTGAGATAAACTGCTGCAGTTGCCATGGGAAGGGTTTATATGGATTTGGGTTCTTCACCTAAAAAATAAATCTATCATCTTCAGTCAGTGGTTTTGTTAATGGGCAATAGCCATACTAATAGACCAATATATAGATTAACAGATTGCCGCTCCCTATAAGTATGGTAAAAATAATAAAGTACAGAAACCAGGTAGCAGTCTGAAACCACAACTGCTTTTAGCTCTCCTGTGCTAACATCTGCTCCTGCTCACAAAACTGTCCAGTGCTCTGGTGAACTCAGCTACAGCGTGTGACTTAGCAAGGTTTTGCATGTCTCTTCCATCAGCTATCCATCACTTCCCAACACCTCTCCTTCTGGCCAGCTGGGCAGAAACCGGCATCTGCTAAACGCAGCAAGACTGCTGCTGCTCAGAGAGCCAGAGCAAGAGGAAGCAGCAGCACCATGCCCAGACCCTGCCTGCTGCATTTTCCCTTTGGTTTCCTCTGCTTGTTCCATCTTGTTGCCAGAATACCGGTTTGCTCCAGCTGAATAAGCAGAATACAGAGACACCACTGAGAATAGGTTTGTGCCACGTATCAAACTGGCTGATGGCTATAGCTCTCCTGCACAGTAATAACAGTCTGAAAGGCTGTGTGCTTTGTTATTTGATCAGTGCATATGTGGGAGACAAACAAAAAGGACATTTGTAGCTTGGTCACAGAGCCAGCACAGGGGAAACAGCTCTTACCTTGAAGGAAATGTGAGCAGCTGTGGGAAGACCATTGATAATCCCCAAATGAATCCATGAAGAACTGCTCTCAGCACACGCAACTCTCTGGTCTAAAAATATAGCTACAATACAGTCACTTTATGCTGAGGAGAAAAAAAAAGTGTTAAATATTTCTCAGCCACTCTTCAAGGCAATGAAGGAGGTTCACCAGGGTCATCAGCAATGATAATCAGAGACAGTGTCACCATGCTCTTTGGAATGTGGCTGAACTCAAGCCAGTCCCATCCACACCAAGTTTCCCTCTCTGTATGGAACATTTGACTGCCTCCAGGCTGGTGTCCAAGTCCTCACAAGTTGTTGTGGGCGTGATGGCACTGGGATATGAGACTTTCCAGACTCAGGGAGGACGTGGCACCCAATTTTATCAGCAGGGTTAATTGCTGGAGTTCTTACTAACAGGCGATCACTTCTTTCTCTTTCCCAGCTAGCATTGTACAAACTACATGCTGTATCTGGCTGAGATGAAGCTTTTTTAGAAATTCCTTGACATTAATAACTAGCTCACTGAGAGGATTGTGCCTAACTAAGGGAAACACTGAAATCCTGTAATGGAAGGCACTGTTGATGAACCAGGTATTGTGCGTTGCTATCAGCATAATGTACCAAGCCAGGAAAGGCGTTTGTATGAATATATTTTTTTTCCAGCATGCTGCTTACCAGGAATTGCTAGTGTTGCAGATGGGCTGTTTCTGCTTGTTCTGATCCCTCATTTATTTTATGAGGTAATGTGGATCAATGACAATTCATAATCTAAACCAAAACTCATTTCCAATGAAATGTCTCCCTCCAAGATAAAATTCCAAGGTTAATTTTGTTCTTATTATAATGATTTTATTTTGGCTAAAGAATGATCAACTTGTTAGCAACACATATGCAGATAATTACATTTAAACTAGTATGCTGGGAGTAGAAGTTTCAACTTTCCTTAGTAGGAAAAAAATAAAACATAATGAATTTGGTCTTACGAGGACAAATGTTCAGTTTACTGAGCGAGAAGCTAGATGCCAGTCCTCCTGTAAGAGGTAGGAGAAAGAACAACGTAACTAGATTGCCAATATATGAAAAGGAAAACAGACCCATTGGTGGTTAAAAACCTTGCACATAACAGCTGAGCTCCTATGAGGCAGTGGTGAAAACAGCTGTGATACCTTGACAGTAGTATCCTCCCTTAGTTGTCAGTAACAAAGAAGGGCAATACAGAATTATTGGCTACAGGAGCAAAAGAGGCCTCTCCTGGGTCATGAAACCATGTTCCTTCAAAATCAAGAGAGCTTGCTTTATTTTAGTTAGTAAGTAGGAGGATGAGTGGATCTGATTCCTCTGCAAACACATGATGAAGGCATGCACCAGGGAGTGCAGACAGCTATTTAAACTAAAGGACAATGCTGGCACAACACATGGATATAAACTGGCCAGAATACTTTTAGGCAGGAAATTAAAAGGCAATTTCTAGCCATTAGAGGAGTGAGCTTTTGGAAAAGCTTTCCCATGAGAGTAGTTGAGGAAGCAAATAATTAGTTTTAAGTTGTTATTAAACAGATTATAAAATGCAGTTGCTAGAGATAGGATGAAGTAGGATGGGGAAGAAATATGTCCCCTCATATCCACCAAAGACTTCATTGCTTTACGAGAAAGATATACACAGCATTATATAGGACCAATAGATTTGTTAGGGGAAGATCCATAAGGCATCTTGATATGTACAGAAGAACTAGCATGGGCTTTTAGACCTAAACCAGATTACTAAAGACCTACGTTTTCATTAGGGAAATTTCCTAGGAAATTAACTTAGAGTTTTTAATCACGCCTAGAAATATTTTTAAGTTGCTGGGGCTGGGCAGCTCAATGAAATTTTCAAACATAGGTCTGATTTTCTGCAAAACCACACTTGAAATATATTGCCAAGTCCTCTCTTTTTGAAGTGGATCAAAGACTGGCTGGCCAGTGTGCTTCTCTGGCCATGCCCTGCACCTGACCCCTGCAGTCTGTCCTGTCTTCTTATTAAACTCCATTTCCAACTCTTTGCTTGGATGAGGGTGTATGAGGCTCCACATGCCAGAAACTGATGTGAGACCATGGGTCTGGGGTGCAGCAGCTGGAGGGACCTGGGAGCGTGTGCTTGGTGTGTGTACGTCAGTGTGTGTAGTTGCTAGCAAACACCAAGCTGGACTAGCAGCCAACAGAATAAAGGATTTGGGAGCTGGGTATTTGAGCGGCTGTGATTCTGGGCTGGATGCTGGAGAGAACAGGGGGTCTCAGAGTTGGCTACTGAAGGGACCAGGTGGTCTAAGCCACCTATTGGGAAGACCACCCTGTCTGAGGCTTGGATACCAGCAGAACCGCAGGTCTGGGCCAGCTATCAGAGAGACCAGCAGTGTGTCAGTGCATGAGGCAACTGGGAGATCAGTGGATCCAGGGGGAAGATACTGGGTGGGATCCACCTGTATTTCTTTTCCATCAGTGGTCTTTCATCCTGAATAGTCAGAAAGGGGAACAGGATGATGCTTTTGGTGCTGGTTGTGTTTGCCTGTACTGTGTTTTCTCTTTGTATGTGTATGTAATACATGTTTGTTGGGAATACATCCTTGTCGCTGGAATGGTTGGGCCTCAGGACATAGAGCTTCAGCAGTCTGGGGCTACAAGATTGGACAACTCCTAACATGATGTACCATGGATACCTGCCCCATAATGCCTTTTTTTTTTTTTCCTTTTCATTTGCAGGTCAATGCCAAACTGTACAGAAAGGTACGATATGACTTTACTCACTGTCCTTGGAGAATCTTGAAGCCTTAAGTATATCTTCATTATTTCCTGACAAGTTTTCTAAATTTGGTGCTTTAGTAGGTCTTGTTCCTAGAGAGATGGTCTCTTTCACACAAGGTAGGATTTTGCTGCTGTGACAGTGGTATTTGCTACCAGCCAGAGACATTAGCAAGAGAAGAATGCTCAAACATAGGCCCAATACTGTAACGGCCAGTCATTTTGTGAAGAGACCTCTCTCCATTGCTCCCTTCTCACCTCTGAGTCAGTTGAAGATATTACCATCATTTATCCTTCCTAAGATCTCTTAGTCCGATTTCTTAAAATGTATCACATCTATGAGAATATACATCTAAGCACATTTATGGGCCTGCTTGCTTGAGACTCAAGTCCCAGAATAATTTTTCAATTCTTCAGGCGATTTCAGTCAAACTTCACAGAGGGACTGCAGTTTCAGAGATAATAATCTTAAAAATTTTGTGGGGCCAAGCAAAGAAGAGACATATATTACTGATACCTTTCCCACTAAAGAAAAAATCTATATGACACAAGGGATTTTTCTCTCTTATGGATTCTCTGATGTTTAATAAGCTCAAATTAAATCAGATGAGATTTAACTGAGTATGAGACAGCCTTTCCTTTGGAAACAAAGCTTTATTAATTTTGTTGTTTCCAAGCTATTTGTTAAATGAACTCCCATACGGGCCAGGTACTCCAGTATTTTCTCGCCAGGGATTTGCCCTTTCATTGCTGTTCAGATATTGAATTAACACAATAAATCTTACTTTAGAAGCAGTGCTTATCAATCAGATAACCCATGATGCCCCATCAAATTGTCAGATACCATCTGAATTCTAAATGACATCTACTCGCATCAAACTCTTTGCAGTCAATCTCCAGACAAAGCATACTTTCCATCACCTTTCTGTAAGTGGTTTTAGCCATCAAATTAATTTGAGATTATTGCAAACTGCTTCCAGTCTATCTGTGAACAAAAAAAGTAGTTAATTGAGTGTGTTATTTGTTATGTTGTCTTTGAGCTATTCAGAGTGTCAGTGAAGCAAGTAATTTTTCATATGTTCATCTCCTTTTCATAGCAAAATGTGTGGACATTGCCTTAAGTTCTTGTACTGATGTTGCCTATACTCAAATGATGTATCCCAATTTTCTGGATCAGAAGTCTAGAGAGGTGATTGAGTACAGCTCTGAGTACATCCTCATCAGCGTGCTGCACAACTTGCTCCAGGGAGAATGCAACCCGGACCTGAGGCTCCTGGGCTGCTCAGTGCTGGCCCCACAGTGCGAAAAGGACAAAGTTATAAAGCCCTGCAGGCGTGTCTGTGAAAACCTGAAAAAAAGTTGTCTCCCTGCCTTTGATGCAATAGACATGGCTTGGCCCTACTTCTTAGACTGCGACCGCTTTTTTGCTGGGGAAGAAGAGGGATGCTTTGATCCTCTGGCAAAGCTGCGAGGTAAGGAAGGAAGCTCTGCTGCTGACACATCTTACTTGTCTAGATGGGAAGGGTCTCATCTCACTCAGGTTGACATGTCTATGGCACAAAACCTCTTTTCCTGTCATCTAAGCTTGTCATCTTTATAGACACCTGTAAGGTATGATTCATTTTGTTCCACCTATTTTAAACACTTAATTAAACTGTGCTGAAGAAGCATCTGTTTCTCTCCCTCATATACAAAGAGCATCAAGACAGGCAGCTCAGAGCTAGATGTTTGGACTGCCAATGAGCATTTAGATAAGCCCTGCCCTGTGTGATAACTGTCTGTATATTTGAAATGTTTTATTCAAAAGCTGAAACTCTAATGCACTCATAAATTCATGATGACTTGACAAGTTTAACAGCTCATTAAAATAATCTCATTAATGATTGTCACAGATTTTTATTTGGATGAAGAAAATCCAGATAGCTGAAGACAGCTAAATCTCATGAAAAAATGAATTTGATCCACCAGATTCAAAGGGAAAAACCTGTACATTTTGTGACTGAAATGTGCTAAGCATGCCAAAGGCCATATTATAACTGGAGGTTACACAAAATATTTGTCAGTGTGCATGTGCACTAGAATGATTTTACAAACAAAATATTCCACAATAAACAGTGTAGGATTTATTATTGAAATTTAAGGTTTTGCTTGCAGATGTATTTTCTATAATTCTATTACTGAAAAAAAAATATTTTGCAGAAAAGTGCAGACATTCATACAGTCCTCTAACCACCATGGTTTGAAACACTGTGTTACAATTTTTCTTTGCAGGAGAAGTAGACATTGAGGAAGATTTGCCTTCCGACTTGCCAGCAACTTTTATTCAGTTCAAACACCATTCATATTCCCAAATGGTGAGCATGTTGAAGAAGACTGCTTCTAAGTGCTCCCACATTGCAACAACTTACAGCATAGGTCGCAGTTTTGAAGGGAAGGATCTTTTTGTGATTGAGTTTTCAACCAAGCCTGGACACCATGAGCTGCGTAAGTTATATTGAGGTTGATCAGGTTTGCTTGAGGGGAGTCCAGGTTATCTGACTGAAACCACCTCATTTTAATGGGATAGAATTTAAAGTGTAAAAAGCATTGATTCAAAAGCGTTTGTTCTTTGTGTTCCTGATTTACAGTGAGAGCTGATGATTCACTTGTAGCAATTACAGTCCGGTTCCAACTTCATGACCTCTGTTCATGACCATGGTTGACATTCCTTGTTACTAGATGTATGACTGTGTTCTTGATTGCAGTCGGATGGCTATTATTTATTTGTGCCCAGCAAACAAAGAAGTTGGGATAGTTTTCTATTCCTGACCTGCCCCCTCCATCTTCTGCCATTTCCTCAGTCTCTTTTTATTTATCACTATACCATCATACCCTACATACTCCCTACAAGTAATGCCTGTCCCTAGTCTAAACATAGTCCTTCACATCCTAAAATGCATACAACCTGTAAGAAGGCCTCATATACCGGAGGACATTGACATCAAAAAAGGGCAATGCAGCAAAGAAAACAATCCTCCTGAACAGAGATTCAGGTCAGTGCAATACCTGTCAGTGTGACAGGGGAATGGCACCAGGGATTTATGCTATCATAGTGCCTGAATTCCTTTAGGATAGGAGTCCTCACAACTCGTCTGAAAAGGGGAACAGTGCTGATCTCTATTTTGTAGATTCATTACTGAGACAGCAAGGGAAAGATTTTTTAAATGTTCCAAATTCTTCAAAATGCAGGTCATTTTCTTGGGCAGCATTAGGTCCCATTTTCATGTTGCCAGCTCCCAGCTCAAATATAGTACCTGAGTGAATCTTACGGACTTCTATGGCCATTGCTGCATACCAAGAGTCTCCGTTTTTTCCCATCAGACTAGCTCCGGCACCAAAGCAGCCACAGCAGTGTAGCAGAACTGAACTACATCTGACTTAATACTTTACTGAGATTGACATCTCAGGACAAGCTACTGTGTCCTCTGTGTGCTGGGCTACAGGGGAGGCAGAGAAAACAGCCAAGACTGGTGTTAGCTTCGTTTACTCTCACCCACACTGCCGTGAGTGGTGTAGACTTATTTTGAGATGCCTTTACACTTGATCAAGATCCTGGCAGACATCTTCAACAGAGCAAATCTGTGTTACTATTTCCTGGCCTATTATCTTTCCTCTCTTGTGTAAAGAAAAGAAGTTGCAGGTGTCTTTTTAAGCTGACACTCCATTTGTCAGGAAAACACAAAGCCTAGGTATCATGCTTTTAAATTAAAACTGATATGGCATGATAAAAGATGGTAGTTTAATATGTTACCCAGAATTTCCTCTAAATCTGTTGCTTCATGATGCTCAGGACAGCAAAAAAGAGCGTGGAAATACCCCTAGAGCTGGAGTTTTTGCCAGCCTAAGCAAGCTGGCATAATAGCTTTGTGCCAGCCCTCTTCCAGTGTCTAGTGCTTGAGTCTGGCCAGGATCAAAGACGAAGATGAAGGCATAGATGGGAAAGAGGGTCTCCTAAAGGCCCCTATTTTTTCCTTTCCCTT
>NW_010260951.1:12877-36514 GCF_000690775.1 Eurypyga helias
CTATTTTCTCCTTTCCATTAGTCTCTAAGGAAGGATGTAAAATGAGAGAATAACTGCGTGGAATTGTGAAGTTATATGTTTCAAATAGTCTTATTCCAAGGTTATTTAGCCTGAAAGCCACTGTTTATGCACAACCTAATTTCTGTTTCAAATAGAGGGGTAATATATTACACGTCTGCAGATCATTTCTAAGATCTAAGACAATATAAGGCATTGAAGCTGCCCAAGGTGAGAATGCCAGGATTGTATTTTGTTCCTTCCCAGCCATGGCTTGACATTTTTGTTTGCAGCATTCTTTGTTCACAAATAATGATGAGTCCAGCAAAAGCTCAGAGCAATGTTTGCCTCATGGTTTGGGATCCTGAAAGTATGGACTTGCTTTATTTCACACTATATAAATTGTTGCTGAACTGATCTGAAATTGGAGGGAAATGTACCTGGAACTGGTGTGCTATTTACAGGAACATATGCATTAAATTACTGTAAATACAACTTTCTGACTCATCAGTAAGCTATTTGGGTTACTCTGCTTTTGGGAGCCATCCAGGTATAATCAAATTAAAGCATCTCATTACTTCGTATTCCACAGTCAAGCCAGAATTTAAGTACATTGGCAATATGCATGGAAATGAAGTTGTGGGGAAAGAACTGCTAATATACCTTGCACAGTACCTGTGTTCGGAGTATCTTCTCGGGAACCCTCGCATCCAGACCTTGATTAATAATACCAGAATTCACCTTCTACCTTCACTCAACCCTGATGGCTATGAACTGGCTGCAGAAGAGGTAAAAGACTTTTTATAAGGAATGTTCAGGACTTCATTTTTCCAAAATTCTCCATGGGAAGGGACAAACTGGGAGGGGAGTGTCACATATGGCAGGGAGGGTTAATAATCGGCAGCCAGAGTCCCAGGTTGCATTCCAAAGATGATATGAACAGAGCTAAGAGGAAATCAGAGCCATGTTTGTAATTTTTGCTGCCTGCACACAATGACGTGGGAATGACTGTGTTACTTTTTCACACATTTAGCACACTATGCTGTCAGTTCTAGAACAAAATGCCCACTGACTCACTGTAAAGACATTAATTATTTTATAATAAAATGTAGTTTAATACTGTGGAATAGATATCCTTCTTCTTTTAGATGAGCAGGTATAGTAAAATGTGAATATTTTGTGTACTGTCACGCTTCCATAATAGATGACAGTTTTCAGAGATTGGCTGGTGTCTGAAGGAGACCTGGTGAAAGCAAAACTTCTATTATATGTTACCTGACATTCTTCTCCTTTTCACCTCACTTTTATCACTAGCACCATTAACATGAAAATATGACCTTTCTTTTTCCACATTGTTCATGTGGTGAACTCTGTTGTATGACTCCGGGGTTATTGCATTCTGCCTGATCTTGTCTTGGAGCATCAGCTATATTTTTCTCCTTCTCTAACCCACTCTGCATGCTGCTCTGTGCTCAGTGAGGAGCTGCTGTCTTCTCATGAGTCACATCGCTGGTGAGTGAAATGTTTCCTGCATGCTAGTTAGAGCGTTAGTGTTCCTGGGGATAAAAATGATTAATAAGTGTTAATTTTTAACAGTATGGACATTTTAAGTTTACTTATTTTAAAATGTCCCCTTGATTAAAATGGCATTTTAAACAATTTTTCACAAAGTAGTATTTTGAGACAGGAAGCTATTCTGAAGTTGGCTTCTATGTTACAAATTAGGGAGCTGGTTACAATGGATGGGTCATTGGACGACAGACAGCTCAGAACTTGGACTTGAACAGAAATTTCCCTGATTTGACGTCTGAGGCTTACAGAAGAGCTGGAATTCGTGGGGCCCGCCTTGACCACATCCCCATTCCACAATCCTACTGGTGGGGTAAGGTATGAATTACAGATTTTATGAATCGCATATACTACAGAGAAACTCGGGATTTAAGAAACTGAGATTGCTTGGTCTGAAGTTACTCTCTGCTCATCAGATTTTCTAAGTGGGACTGAACATGTTAGGCTCAGAATTGGCATGAAAATCATGGTGTAGGTCTGGCCAAAGAGGCAGGTGTCACAAAACATTGCAAAAATTTGCTGATAATTTGGATTTTGCTATTTTAGATTAAGAATAATGATTGTTATACAAGGGTCATGAGTGTGTAATGATTCATCATTAGTGATTTAAACTGGGGTAGCATGTTAAAGCCTTTATGGACTTGGCTCTCATTGCGCTGAGCTCTGCACCAATTTGATGCAATAGTGGTTTCTGCCTTGGAAAACACACAAAGGCTTCATGAGAAGTTGTGTGTCACGATCTTTTCATAAAAATAATGGTTATAAATGACTGTAACTAGCCAGAGCAATGGAAACAACCTGTCAGGCTGCAGTCGTGCTGGAAGGGAGAGCTGTTGCTGCCTCTAGTCCTGGGAGCAGGATGGGAGCAGCACTGAGGGGCCTCACAGTCATCATCACTAAGCTTTGTGTCATGTGATGTCCAGGAATGCAAAGCTCAGTCCTGTCTGTGTCACTGGCAGCCTGGCAGCCCCTGACACCAGCAACTTGCATGGGAACTTTGCTTATCTTAAAAGAAGAAACACAGGAAGCCAAATTTCTTCTGCTTGTAAACTCATTTTATCCTATTCAATTTTTATTGCTAGCACACAATCTCAGAGGGGTGGGGAACAGGGGTGAATTAGCAGAAAATTTGAGAGACCATACTTCAGTTTTCTGCTGCAGGTGATCTTGTATGAGGCCAGGTTTAAATCCCAAAGGCATCTCTGATGCTGCCCCAGTGTTTTGGAGCCCCATTTCACAGTAGTGAAATCTGGATAAAAGCATCTCACTTTCTCAGGATAATGTGCATATGAAGGTGCAAGGCTGTGAAAAGCTCAGTAATGCACAGTGTCCTAGACCCCTGATTTTTGACATAACTAAACCCAAGCAGTTTATTCTATTTTGTGTATGTAATCGCACAGATCCCAGGTCATGTCACTAGGTTTCTACGTGAGTATAAGGTCACAGGCTTAATAGTTTCCAATTTTTGACTGAATAATGAGAGATAATAGTGTGTTGGCAAATGCAAGTAGATTGCAGAGCCTCAGGTGGAAAAGAAAAGTTGAGAACATGTGTAGCAGAGCCTGAGGTCAAATGAAAACATCTGAAAAAGGAGGGGATTTTAGGAGAAAAGTCTAGAGAGAATAGTTTTGGTTCACCCCATTTGTTCACAATAGTTTTCCTGGCTGTACATCTAAGAACCACATGTAGCTATCAAACTGAAAGTTTTCTTCAACAAATGAATGGTGTATGATCAAATGTGAAGACTCTCAGGAGCAGGGTTAGGCCCAGCTTTGCAGACACCTGGTGTGAAACTGCGTAGTTTGCAGAGGGGACCTGAGTACTGCAGGTGTGAGCTCTGAGCTGGCTGCACTATGCATTTCACTTGGTTTCCCAGCGGGTTTGCTTTCCCAAGTAGGATTGAAGCTTGGACCCATCCCTGTTCTCTTTTTAAGAAACTCTCTTCCTCATTCTCTAAAGCTGTGACTTCAGCTGGAGATGTCTGTGTTTCACAGCAAATCTCTGAACACAGCTCACTTCAGTATCTGTCATCCTGTTCCCATAGAGCAATCCAAGATTATTCAGTTAGTCAGGAACCTGCCAGCTTTTGTAACATAAAATAATGTTTACTCAGAAGAACATGCTAAATCAAAAATATATGATAAAGCAACAGTCACTACAAACATATATATATATGTTTCTAGCTTACTGGGAGTCACTGTGCTATTTCAGATGCTCCTGCAGCGCCCATCTCTCCTGGTCACAGCTTCTCACTGGCTTCCTGATTCAAGCATTGTCTTGCTCTCAACCTATAAAGGTTGGCAGCTCCGTGCAATTGCAGGTCTGTTATCTACCAGGCTTTTTGACCTACATCAATGTGCATTTCTGGGGGAGAGGCTTACAAGGAAATGTTCCCCATTGTTCAGAACGTGAGTTCACAACACTTCTTGCCAAGGCTGCGTAGCTCAGCCACTGAGCACTGCCACCAGGTTGTCCATAAAGATATGGCTGATCAGTGAAATAGTGTCTGTAACATCTCACTTACCAGACAGAGTCCTTTTTTTGCATGGCCCTTTGCAGTAGTGAGGGTGCCAGTCTCTTGGGATCTCTTTCATGGGCTGTATCATCCCCCGAGCTATGTGCAGGCAGGCTACAGGAGTGCATGGCATGCCTAAAAGTCACTGAAAATGCCTTTGGTTTTCTGTGGAGGTATGCAGGAAATCTGCTTTTGCCCTTTCAGACAGGACATAGTGGCTGTGCAGACTTTGAAGTATGAAGGAAGGGATGAAGATCTCCCTCCAGCCATATACCCACTCTCTGCAACCAGAGGTGCAGTGTTGAAGGCCCAAGCACCACTGAGGAAGGACAAACATGGCTTTGGCCCCTCTTTGTGCCAGTAGCTGATGCAAGCTGTGAGCTTGTCCCACACTGTGCAGCCCAGAGACCCCATAATTCTCTAGATTTCCTGGCTCTAACCTCCCTGCTCCCTCCTCCAAATCCTGCTTCTGCCTCAGTTCTTCTGATGGTCTTTGGGATGGTCAGTGATAGGCAGCCACTTGCAGAAGTCATTTTTACAGCCATGTGTTTAGCTATCTTAGGCGTTGTGCAACATCATAGCAGTTTATAGAGGGCTGGATGGAGACAGCCTAACATTTCTCCTACAGTTACCCCACTGCCGTGGCTTGTTCATCCCACATACAGCATGCCAGTCATGCCAGGGTGTCTGTCACCACAGGCAAGGGATCAGGAAGGTTAGCACATAACCACTCTCTATCTGAGCTCTGCCACTGTGGATGCAGGCCCTGGGGTATAAATATTTCCCTACTCCTGCAAAATTTTTCTTGTTTCTGAAGAAGAAATTGAAATAAGGTGATGGTCTGACACCAAAAGCATCTGCAAATCTGTGTGCTTTGCAGAACAAATGAGGGAACCAATTTGCCTGTGACCTGGATGGCACTACAAAATCTCCTTGACGACTGCATTTTCACATGGTTCAGAAACCTGGCAGTCCATGGTCTCACAGCCTCGAGTCCCTCTCCTCTGACAGTGGTATCACAGGACAGCCAAATCAGCTCTCCCATAATGAGCTTCAATTTTGTCAGGCAGATGAAACCATGGCTCTTACAGTACTTGGCTTTGTGCGTGCAAAAGCATTAGATTGGATGTTTCAACACCAGCCTCTCAGCTTCCATTTACTTAATAGTGTTTATTACCTGCCTTATTAAAGTAATTATCTGAATATTGCAGGGCATTGTATAAAGATCAGAAAAAGGAAAGCAAGCTCCCAGCCAATCCCATAAACTCAGGAGAGCTCCTGCCTCCCCGTAACCCTTGCTGTACAGAGCATTTTGTTCCCTGCTATTATGAATTATTGTAATAAGTGGTCTGAGGGCTTCAGACTGAGAGACTTCAGGCTTCATCTGTAATCAGTCAGTTAAATCAGCTTGATTCAAACAGAATTTGTAGGTTTGTGCCAGTGGAGGCTGGCATAGTCTTTAGGAAAACAAGTCTGGTTGCTTCTAAAAAGGAAAAAAAAGAAATTTTTTAAAGCCATGGAGGCAGTGACTAATTGCAATATAACTGCAGAAATGAGATTTAGGTTTAAAAAGGGTAATGACCATTCCCTGTACTTATGCAGAAATATTTTAGCTATTTCCTAATTCTACTCCAGATTGTTCTTGTGAGATGTATATTTTAAAATTGATCTCCTCTCACTAAAAAGCAAGAGCCCTGGTGGAAAAAAAAAAAAATCAAAATCCACATTAAAGGAAAGGTCTGAGAATGGTCAGAGTGACACAGATAGCATCTAATATCATCCGGTGGAGCTAAACTAGGATGTGCACATTTCAAAGCCTTAATCACTGTACATGATGTCACTGAAATGCTATTAGGATAAAAATAGTGACATTGAAACTCCTGCTTTTCCACAATGTTCACTTCAAAAAGACATTGGCTCTGTGACACAACAGTGTCTTTTTGGGTTGTACAGGTATATACTGAGTGAGTTGATTAATCAGTGGGAGGGACTGAATTTAGAAGCTCTCTGAGCAAAACTGTGCGTTTCACCCTTGCCCATTGAATTGCAGAAGCAACTTAAAAATCTTCTTATTAGAGCCCTGAGACTCCTGTTTGAAAGCAGGGCTGATTCTGGGGTCAGGCTTGCCCTGCCTGGCTGGGCAGCGGGAGCTGGGGCAGCTGCAGGAAGCTGTTGGGAGTTTAGGGCAGCATCCTTCTGGGGAGTGCTCGTGCTGCGGGGCCTTGTTACCAGCTTCTCAGCCACCCCATGAACGCCCAGGCGGGGGCCCATGGGACAGGCAGTGGTGCTTCCAGACCCTTGCAAGTCACCTGTGTCTTCTGCTCTTTGAAGAGATGGGCTCAAAGGATGAACAAAGTACTTTCAGGGTTCAGCTGAGCGTGGCTGGTTCAGTCCCAAATTCCCTTGAGATAAAGATCATTATTAAACCATCCCCGAGCACTGTGCAAAGATCAGAAAAGCAAATGCTTAGACTGCTGCAGGTAGTGCTCTTCCAACACTGCCAGGTTCCTTGTCATGAAGCCTGGTGGTCTGTTTTCTTCTCCCACCTCTGTGTTATGTGAGTGGGTGTGTGAGACTGTAAGAGGAGCAGAACATTTGTCCTTTCCTTCTAGAATGCCCTGTATCTGCCCTCTTTAAAAATGTTTTTTAGGTCATGCCCTTCCTGGAAACTAATCTGTGTCTAATCTTCCCAATTACACAAAAAGCCTTGGTTGGGTTTCTGGTGTACAAAGTGCATTCAGTGTGTTCCTGAGTTGGTCAGACTCTACCTGTTACATCTCATCTTACATTTAAGTTGCCTCTTTGTAATACCGAGGTTGAAAGGGTTGGAACACAGAGATGCAGAGGCTGCCACTAGGTTGATAGATAAAATGGACCTGGAGAGTTTCTCCTGGGGACAAGTGGCACAATCTGACTTGTGTCCATATGTTAACTGCAAACTACTGATTTAATGGTTCATCTGATAGCAGTGGGAACCCTCAGGTTCCTGTTTTTTCCTAAGTACAAGGTACAACCTTTTCAAATAGCACAGCTGCGGTGGCTGGAGACACTAGTTCAGCTCAGTGATTACAGAATATTGTTTTAAGGAAACCTGAAAACTAGGAGGATGTCAATTATTTGGCATTATTAACTCAATTAATAATTGGCATCTGAAGGATGGTAGCCTCCTGCTTGGCTCAGGTATGGGCAGGATGACATCTTCCTAAATCATTCCAGGTAAAGCTGTGCTTATGCATGGCTTTTTCCTGAGACCTTTTGCTTTCTACGTTATTGCTGGGCATTATAATTCATCCATGGTGCACCTTTACTTCAGTGTTTTTCTCTGCTCCACACCTAAGTTTGTGCCACGCTCTGCATCCCCAAAGCTATGATTTCTAGCAGAATAGGGACCGATCCAAAGAAAAGAGGAAATACTATTATTGCAACCCTGACGTATAGGCCTTTATAGGTTGGTTGGTTTGGTTTGTGTGTTTTTCCTATACATTGGTGATGATACGCTGTCATTAGCCACAGTGGGATCCGGGCTGGATGATTTTCATGCTGATGGCATCAAAGCAAAAGGTGATATGCAAAATTAGCAGCCCTATATAGATGCTGTACTAAGTCTGTCATAACAGATCTTGTTCATTTTTTTAAAGCCCTGCATATCTGTACCTGTGCAAGGCAGAGTCCGGGTTAGCAGCCTCTGCCCTCACCCTCTTTGCCCCGGGAAGCGTCACAAGCTGCAGGGAAGAGCAGCCTCCTCTCCTCCGAGGGCACCGGCGTGTGTCTGGCCTTGCAGGGACTGGCCGCCAGGTGACACTCTTCCCCCGGAGCACCACCCCACGCCGGAGCCCGGCTGCGAAATCCCTCTCCAGGAAGGGGGGATGCCGGAGGCCATGGGTGCCTGAGCATCCCACTCCTCGGCAGCTGTTGCTGAGCAAGGGCTGTCAGAAAGACAAATTTTGTGACTTACCCGCAGCAGTTCTGACTGAACTGCAGTCAGTGTGGTGCTTTATATACATTAGTTTTCATTTATTTGCAGATGGACCTGGACCAAACGACAGCAAATGAGACACTGTATTTCCAACAAGTGCTGAGAATTACAAATTGATCCCTGTATTCCAATTTATCCATCCAAAGTCAATCCTGCTGATTCACAAATTAAATTAGATAAGGAGTCTGGTTTGTACATAGTGGTACAACGCCACGATTTTTCAAGTCTTAAATGCTGCCGCCACCACTTTGAGCTGCTGAAATGTCACTGCAATAAAAAGTTATTTTTCTGTCAAAGATTCTCTTCCTTTTTTGGTGTGGTGTTTGTTGTTGGTGTTTTGTGGGTTTTTGTTTTTCGTTTGTGGGTTGGGTTTTTTTGTTTTGTTTTGTTTTTGTTGTGTGTTGTTGTGGATGTTTTGGGTTGGGTGTTTGTGGGTTGTTTTTTTTTTTTTCCCCCTGGAGCAAACTGATGCTCTTCCTCCATCAGCCTTTGGGATGAAAGAGCCAAAGAACCTCAGCATTCTCCTTTCTCCCTTCCCCTCTGGCATTCATCCTGCCCAGGACCAAATCACTTCAGAGCTGCATGACTACTCACAGCAGGTTTTTTTCTCCTGCATTTCAGGTGGCCCCTGAGACAAAAGCAGTCATGAAGTGGTTGAGGTCTATCCCGTTTGTGCTCTCTGCCAGCCTGCATGGGGGTGAACTTGTTGTGACCTATCCTTACGACTATTCAAGGCATCCTATGGAAGAAAAAATGTTCTCCCCTACACCTGATGAGAAGGTAATACTGGTTTTGCTGGGTGAGCATATCAGTATGGTTTCCACGTGTGGAACTATGCAAACTTTTTCTTTAAACAAGCAACAAATTTTGATTTATTTAGATTGCATACATGTGTGTATATGTATGAAATAAATGATAAATTACATGTTTATATATAATTTATGTATATATATGTGTTTTTACACTTATTTAATGTGCTTTAAAATATAGGTTCATTTACATGCTATCAGCTTGCTCTGTAAAGTTTTACATATGTTTTGTGAAGCCAAACATGATTTCACAAGGCACAGGTTAGGAAAAGACAAGCTTTTATTATTTAAAGGGTGAAGGCTATGAGATATTTACCACTCATTTCTAGAAGAAAAGGAACAAGTCTGACCAGCAGTGTTATTTTCTATTGAAATCTGTAGGGAGGGGGAAAAAAAGAAAAGGTTGGCTGCCATGTGGTGGCAGCCTTGTAACATTTATTCCAGGTCAGATGGGCGGGAATGGTTTTTCCCTGGAAAGTTCCCCATTTGGGAATCACTGTAAATCTTCTGTGAAATTTTTTGCCATCGTTCCTATTTCCCTTTGGTTTCTTCAATCTAGTATTCATTGCCGACATGCCCACTAGGAGAACAGCTAGTTTTTCTGCCTTCTAGCATATGTTTAATATGTCCCTGGTCTCTTAAGAAGAAGTGGTTCTTTATATACCAAACAACAGTTGAAAACAGTCAGAAGTGATCTTTGACTTGAAGCATCCATTATCTTTGAGCAAATCTCTGTGCTGACTTCTTCTAAAGTGACGGTTCTCATCAGCACCTATTAAATATTTAAATATTTATGAATATTAGACATCTATATCAGTCCATTTTTCTGAGATATATAATACCTACTGACTACATGTATGTGATGATTATTTAGCAGTAAAATAGAGCAAGCACTGCACAGTAAAAAGCCCATATAAGAGGTGACTGGTGGTTGCTAATGAAAGCTATAGAAGCTCTTGGTGAGGACTAAGGAGAAATCATAAACCTGTGCACTTATATCCCATTGCCTGGGCCAGGGCTATCCTGATTTACACGTGGATGGCACAGGAATATGGCCAGATGTGCCTTATTAAGCAGCTGACCTGAGGGGTGGAAGGACAGCAGTCCCTCCATCATCTCCAGTCAGGGACAGCACATGAGCTTTGAGTGAAACGATGCAGTCACACATACAAAGTGCTCCATCCCAATGCAGTGCACAGCTGGGCAAGCCGTAATGGCATCTCTGGTTCCTAACAATGGACGACACAGAACCTCACACCGGTGGCTGCTGCATGGTCAGTGGCTGCAAAGCCTGGGAAGATAGCTACAAACTTGGAAGTTTAAAACATACAGGGGAGGGGTGGGAATGTCAACAATTAAAACCAATTTTTCAAATGAGTCAGTAGAGGAACCTTAATAACACTACCAGTATCACTTTATATTTTGCCCAGAAAGTTATAAAACCTGTACCTGTGCAGTGACCTGCATTTATGTAATGTCATCTGCAGCTGCTGCTGCCAGGGAACCTGCATCCTATTTTCTTAATCTACTTGTTTTAGCTGCCGCACATTAGTTGTAACCCCTGTTCTGACCGCTGACCTGTCGAATTTGCTGTGCAAGGGGAAACGAAGCAAGTTTGCACCCTTGGCCACAGCCCAGGGTGAAATGCTGCAGTGCAGATAAAATGGCCAGAAATTAAAAAGACAAATTCTGTGAAGTACATTCAAACAAGGTTGCCCTGTTTGAAAATACATCTGCCACCTCCTTGTGTCCCTCATGATGTCTGTGTGGTAGCATGAGGACCCTTGTCAGCTGCTCCAAGACACCGTGGATTTCAAGCCTCTTTAGCCTGCATCACAGCCTGGGCTGGTACCTGCAGGGACCAAGGATTCTCAAAGCTGGACCATGTCCTTACACTGACATTCTTGCACCTGGTTCACCTCACCTAATCCAGAAATTTCCCATTGTTTGACTTTTGTGGAGATGTTTGTTTTTAGCAGGCTCTTGTTTTGTGTTACACAAGACGCTGCACTGATGCCAGTGTTCCCGGGAGCAGAAAGGTGTACACCAAGTCAGGTTCACTCCCTTTGGTGAACGGAAACACTCCCTTCCCTCCCACTGAAAAACCCTACCTGTGACAGTCAGTGGGGTACAAGTGCAGGCCAGGGTAACAGCACTGATCCCATTTTATTAAATGAAGCATCATGCTTTCAAAGTCACAAGGGTTCCTCTGTGGTTTTTTCCTTTTTTTGTTCCACTGTATTACAACTAAATGTCTACGTTTTTTTGAGGTCCATGACTAGTCATATCTCAGCTGCTAAGTGATAATAAATGTATTGCTATCCAAACACTTTTTAACCTTTTTTTTAAAAAAATTAACATTTCTTTTTTTTAAATCAAGTTCACTTGACTCTGGATTTCTCCTTTTCTTTACCCACTACCACACATCTTTTTTCACTTGTATTATTGGCCAGGTGAAAGCCTCTTAGTTTGAAACCAGAGGAAAGACTCGGTCCCTGGAAATAAAATATTTGCAGATGTCTTTGGGAAAGATGAAGAGGACAATCCTAAGTCACATAGTCACCTTCTAAACTTTTAGCAAATATCTTCCACAGAAGGCTCAGAACTGGCATCCAAATTCCTGTAGAAATGAAAGATATCGGGCCTGGTCCCAAACTATTGGCAATAAAAGTTCTTCTAAATATATTTAATTAACATCCATTTATTTCCAGCAGAACTTCGAAGGAGGTCTAATTGTTTGGACTGAGCAATACTTAGGCATACAGAAACTCAAGGGAGATGCAAAAGCATTTTATATTAAGTCAGGATTTTTAGTGTCTGGTCATCAGAAATATTTTAGTAAATGGTCTTTACACTTACATATCACTCTCCACCTTTCCTCAGTCACCTACTTGATTCCATAATTGACTCAGCTTTGTGATTGTTAGAAACATTGGTAAATATTAGATCAAAGTTGTGTGCCTTGGTCATTTTGGTCTTTATCCTTGATGACAACATCAAGGATAAAGTTTTAGGATCACTTCTTAAAACAGGATTTTAGCCACCCAAATTCATGCACATGTTGTCTTAAACTATGCAATTAAACTTATGATGTTAAATAATAGGACCTACTAGCATCTGATAATTGCTGTCATTTCAGTGTTGAAATCTGAAATCATAGCTTTTGTAGATGAGGTTCAAATAGACAAAAAGGAGACTGGGTAGAATAAACACTGGAGAAAAATGGCAGGAACCTGATTCAAAGAAATGGTTTCTGCAGATCACTGCTGTTTCTTCTGTCTTCACTACGTGTACCTGTCACTTTTCCTTTCTGAGTGATGACTCCTCTGCTCTTCATCAGTATCAACACTCAAGAAATCAGTGGTGACATCCTCCATCACCACATCCTATCCTTCGCTTTTTAGGAATGGTTTCTGCCCCACAAAGAAGCAACTGTCATCGAGATCAAGCTGGCAGGTTGTCCTGTGTGAGTGACAAGTGCGAAGCAAATTGACACTGTCTATTTCAAACAGCAGCAGCCGCCAATGCAAAGATCTGGTTGGGCTGAGGCTACTGTAGGTATTTTTGTAAGGGTAAAAATAGAGTTAAAATCATAGAATCACTAAGGTTGGAAGAGACCTATTAGATCATCTAGTCTAACCATCAACCCAACACTACCATACCCACTAGACCATGTCCTCAAGCGCCACATCTACACGTTCCTTGAACACCTCCAGGGATGGTGACTCCACCACTTCCCTGGGCAGTCTGTTCCAATGCCTGACCATTCTATGTGTGAAGAATTTTTTCCTGATATCTAAGCTAAACTAAAATATAACAGGAGGGCTAATTTCAGCTTCAAAACCTTGAAGTACAACCAAACAAGTCCTCTAGTTCTGTCCCAAGTGGTAAGTTGAAGCCAAGTTTCACAAAATCCACTGGTATTTAATGTAATCTCAAGCTAAATATATTGGATTGCAGAGAAGGACCTTGGAGAGGAAGACAAGTGAAAACTTCCTAGCAGAATATCCTTGCACAGAGGTTTGTGCCCTCCCTCAGCCTCAAGGATGCAGGGTGGCTTATTGTCTGGGTTCACAACAGCGATAGTTACTAGCAACAATCACAGTATTCACAGTTTGTAAAAGCAAATCTATTTCAAACCCTTTTGTTACAGATGTTTAAAATGCTGGCTAAAGCCTATGCAGATGCACATCCAGTCATCTCGGACCGATCCGAACTTCGTTGCGGTGGAAATTTTGTAAAACGCGGAGGTATTATAAATGGTGCTGAGTGGTACAGCTTCACTGGAGGTAAAACCACTTTACCATCATATCAAGTGAGGTAAAACCTCTATATGACCTTTATGAGACACCAGGGTTTGAAAGAAATAATTTTATTCATTTCAATTTGCTTTAGGTCAGACCCCTGCAAAAGGTAAATTGTAAGGGATTTAAGTAGCAAAATGCATGTTGGTAACATTTATATTCATATACCATGGGATGTATTCAGCCCTGATATGGCCTAAGAGAAGTTAACAAGTTATACAAAGGTCAAATTTGTCATTGCATAGAATATCATTCTAGTGTTAAAATCTTAAATGTAGAAATAAATTTTTAATGCTATGCTCTCGTTCCTTAGCAGCATGATTTTGAATCAATCCTGCTGACTAGGCAATTGCAGTTTAAATAAACTCTTTTCAGAAAAAAGCAACAACAGGGACAAACATCCCATTCATTTGTGCTTATTTAATTTTCCTCATAATAGTATTTAGTTTTCTTCAGATTCCTGAAATACTGGCATGGATAAAATACCAGTGTCCATAAAATTTTCAGCAGTGCTTTGTTCTGTTTTCAAATAGGACGTAGTTGGACCCCCAAATATTTATGTTGAAACTAAGCATTAAGAAAGCTTTGGAACATGAGTGAGAATTAAATTTAAATATCTTGGGCTTACATTCTTCTGAAAATTATATCCAGTGCCTTTTGCGGAGAAACAGTTTTGAACATACTAATGGCAAAAGGTCATTTCTTTGCTGGTGACCCTTGGCAATCACCTCTGATACAACTGATTATCCAGTTATTATGATTAACTAATCCTTATCTCTCTATCACTACTTCTTCGTCAGGTGAATAATAACTTTAAATGATGATTTTTACCTGAAAGAAGTGCCATTGTCATCGGTTAATTCATTGCTGAAATGAGCTGTAGTGTTCTGAACTTGCTGGATACTTTTTATGTGTTGGCTATGCACACACTTTACAACATATTAATCCACACCCATGAGGATTTCATTCAGATACCTGCAACAGCAAAATTCTAGTTGAGGGTTACATGACTTGTTAATGATCCCTCCTTTTTCTTCTTTAACCCTGTAGGTATGGCAGACTTTAATTACCTTCACACAAATTGCTTCGAAGTTACTGTGGAGGTAGGATGCGAAAAGTTTCCTTTGGAGGAAGAACTGTTTACAATCTGGCATGAAAACAGAGATGCCCTTCTGAATTACATGGAAATGGTATGGCTCTGCTTTTACAGACCTTCATGCTTACGTTTTTTCTTCTTCATTCTTTGTCAATGTTCATTTCCTTACTGTTTTCCCTGGTCAGTTATTGAGATAACACCAAATTAATCATCACACTCCACCGTGGACTCTGGTGTTTGTCTCGCAGTTTGTCTCGCAGGACATATTTTGCTTTTCTTGCAGGAAGGATGGAGATTGAGGAATGTAAAGGCCTTGAAAACAGTGAAAAAACTGTCTGCAAATATTTGTGCAACATAACTGTCCAAAATGTAATGCTAGAGAAAACCCACATATTCAGAAAAATATGAATCATAGAATCATTTAGCTTGGAAAAGACCTTTAAGATCAGCCTTCCTCTGGAAGAATAAACTAAGAAGATCTGCTTTCCAGAGATGATCTTGGAAGTTTTTCCTTTTCATATTCCATGTTTATGGCCCAAACCCTACTGCATGGCAACAGATTTAGATTCAGCTGAAATGGGGATGTTCTAAGTATCTTGCTAGAAATACTGTTTCCACACTTTTTGGCTTTATTTCTAGATCAAAGTAGTTAAAGACGATCTGAAGCCTGATCTTTTAAAGAAACAACTGTGTGCTGTAAGCGCTAAATATGCCATTTGAAAGTCATTTTTAATAATAAGTTTAAGCTCAGCAAAAACAAATACCTCACTGACAATAAGTAAGTGAACACAGAAACAGAAGTTGCTCATCTATCTCTCAGCCATTAGTAGATTAGCTTTCTGTCATGCCTTATTTTGATGTAGTATGCAGTAATTTAAAATTGTTAGGAGTGTTTTTATGGCCTTTCTAAGCAACCTCTTGCTACTTGTGGTAAGTATTATCATTCAATAAAGTCTACAGTACAGACCACCAAACTCATTTCATTTTACAGCTGTCTGATGAAAATGAGTTTTAGTGAATCCAAATGGAGCTGGGTTAAATCCATATATATTGCAGTTGAAGTCTTCAAGATGTAAAGATTTTTATAGTGTGAGATACTGTAGAAGTCTATGCCGGAAAAGCTTTTTGAGTAAATGCAGGACAGTAAGCAAAACAACTTGTAGATAAGGTTGACCAAATTACTCCCGATAAGGATTAAGTCTGCCATAACCAATTCAAACTTTTCTTATTCTGATATACACCAGACTGTTTGGTGTGTGTACAAATCTACTTGGTTTAAGACGCAGAATTCATTTTCATGAAGGGCGATCTCTTCTTCCCATCAGAAGTGGTATCAAAACAATCTCCCAAAGTTATGTGACACAGACTTGAGGAAAAACCAGAAATAGTATATTTACTAAAGCAAAACAGATCAACATTGTTAAAGAAATTTCAATATTGTCATTTTTATCCAGTCATGTTGTAATTGCAGAATTATTATGGAAGTTGGATGAGGTCATACTGCTTTGAGTATGTCTACACTGTAAATTAAATTTGAGTCTGAGATGAGTCTTCTGACCAGATTTACCCACTATCCATATGATAAATCCTCAAGTTCATGCTGAAAAGCAAATTGCAGTGCTTCATCATAATAGTTCATAAGGGACAGTTTTCAAGTCCTTATACTGAGTTGTTCCTAAGCCCTCCAGTGAATAGCTCCGCTCAGTACAGAACAGCTATACAAGCAGGCAACACAGCTCACCTGAAATAAAAAACTGTTGTCACAAGACCAGACTTTTTTTTTTGCAGCTTCCTATCAAGAATTACTGTAAAACTGGATATTTTAATGTTTATTTTTAAATATCCCTATGTTCCAATAGAAAAGCAAATATATTTTTTCCATTGTTTTGATGCTTTGGTCTTTGTTTCTGTTCTTCTTTTGTGACAAAGTATAATGGGGAGGGAAAAATGAGAGCAAGAGAAAGAAGGGTGAGGGGAAGTGAAGTAAAGAACATCTCAGCAGATCATAGCAGTTCAGGGGAAAAATTCAAATGGCATTACTTTTCAATTAAAAAGCTCATACAGAATTTCCAATAGAATATGTTTTTATTTTGGAAAGTTAAAAAGAAAATAGTAAGAGGTTTATTGTTTAAATACTTGGATTTTTTCGTGGGTTTTTTTTTATTTGAACTTCAAATATAGTGTGCTGTTTGTGTACCTCCTTGTTTGACAGAGTTCTCATCATTCTTTAGTTCATCACCAAGCACATTTCTTGTCAGCTCAAGCAGCTGTGTTCTGAACTTGTAGAGAAGGGGAAAAAAGATATTATACACACTGCTATGATGACATTTTGACATGCAGTGAAGTGTAAGCAGCAGAGCGATGATGAGTCCTAAGTAGCTAAAGAATCCCCTCGCCTACTCCTGTTCACTGATATTAAATAAGAATATTTTAAAATTAATAGTTTTATTACATATTATGCATTGACTCATGCAGCAGTCTATTTGACAATTATTAACAAATACTATGGTAAAGATTGTACATTAAATAATACTAATGTAGAAGTATCCATCTTGGTCTTATTTTATTCTTATACTTTTGCTCTACATTAAACTAGTAACAGGTTTTCTATTGCAGGACATCTGTTTGGTTTTGGGATCCTTTTAGATACAGTGAAAGAAATTGAAAACTGTGTATTTTAACTGATACTGAAGACCTGGTTTCTTTATAGAACCTGCATTAATTGATTCTACTGCCAGGATGGCAACATACTGTTTCATAAGCGGTACTGTCTGAAAGCTAATAATTCTGCTTGATTGTGATTTATTTCACACATCTTTTAGTGCTGTTTCATGCTGAATTAACTTCACTTATAGCACCAGTGATGCCTTCCCATTGTGTATAGAGCATCAGGTTGTTTTTTTAAAGCTTAACATTTCATTTCTTTGTGGTTCTGGGTCTTGGGCAGATGCTCAGAAACAGTCTTTAAAAAATAGTGAGATCATGAAGTGCCGGTGGTCTGTGCAGAGAAGTGTTGCTCAATGCACAGCCACATACCTAGCCGAAAAAAGCTCTTGTTCAGTTATCCATTTTCCTCAGTCCCCTTGGAGGTCCCAAAACAACAGAGGATGTGATCTGAAGGAGCATTAGCGCCCATGAGCCTCTATAATGGTTTGAATCTCTTGAAGGCTGTTTCTTCTCCACAGGATTTTCCTTGTAGAAAATGAGGTGATAGTACTATAATAAATGATTCCATCTAACTTTGCTTTGCCAGGTTCATCGGGGGATAAAAGGAATTGTGTCTGATAAGTTTGGCAACCCAATAAAAAATGCTCGTATCTCAGTCAGAGGCATCCAGCATGATGTCACTACAGGTAATATTTTTCATTTGAGCTTTTTCCTGGGGCAGGATGAAAGCACTTGGAGCTTAACCTGCAAAAGTCTTGTTGTATTTGATAGAAATAACACCTTAATGGAGAACTGAAGGCTCAGCTGTGGGTTTGTTTCTGGAATAACAAGAGAGAAGACATGTCAAACTGGCCATTGAGTCTGTTGTGTCTCTGGGATGACATAGTCTTTGCTGTTTAAACTTCCACCTGGAATAGTCTGCTGTCTATCAAAGCCAATGAGTCTTCAATGAGATTCAGAAATCCATCTTCCTGTTTTGGGGAATATGGCAATATCCCTGCTCAGGGGCTGTAACAGTATGTGAAGGTGCAAAGCCCTGATAAAATAAGTTAGTTGAAATATTGTGGGCATGAGGTGTAGACATGAGAGTACGATCCACATTGACTTTAACAATTGAAATAACTGCGGTGATTGAAGGGCCCGCAACTTTTTTTGTTCATGTGGAAAAGCATGAACACGTGCAATTTTTTGTCAATAATTATATCTAATGGAAAAAACCTAGAACATTGAATTATGTTCACTTTATACCTGTCTCCAGCTGGTAAACATGTATTGAGGCATATGCAACTGTTAATTTTCACAGTCATAAAGTTCTGAGCTTTTAGGCTCTCACTGAAATCAATGCTCTCATTTTATTATTGATTTCAGTGAGAACAGGGTAGGCCATAGGAGTGCAAAATAGAAGACGTGAATGGTAACATTTTGCTCTAATGATAGTTGTTGAATCAATTTGGAAAGCCAGAATGGTTTATAATGTAGTGGATGCTTTCCAGCTTTCAAAAAAAAAATAACATTAGAGGGGATACAATAGTGGAAATGATGCAGATTCTTGAGGCTGGTGGGAGACTCTGGCATGAATTAGGGTCTTTTTCAAATTTCTTCCCAGACAATGGCTTTCCATTGGCAGTAGACCTTTAAAGAATTAAGAATTAAATAAAAAATGTGTTTACATTGAAGGAAAAAGGAGTATTTGTTCTTGAGTTAGGCGGGGTTAAGAATGTCACATGATTGAAATGTCTTTTAAATTCAGTGTTTAAAAAGACCGAGGAATTCCATGAAAAAATAGCATTAACGTAACATTAACTGAGTTGAGAAACTTACCATTCAAAATAAGGGAAATATAAAATGAAGATTAAATATTCTGTTTTAAAACTCCCTGCTTTTGCCTGCAGGCTCTAACCTTCAGCTGGAGGAAATTTACACCCATTTTACACTAATGGCAATTTATACCAGCTGCAGCACTGACTCCATAGTCTTATGTGCTATAATGTTTGCAAAGTAATTGAATGTAATATAATAAAAGAAGGGATTTCTTAGCTCCTTAGACATGCTATATATATATATGTATATATATTGCAGCCTGGATTCTGCTTTCACTTTCTTAAGTTTCACACAAATTCATTTGATTTCTTTGGAGTTATTCCTTGTACCCCTGGGAAAGCAGCATGAAGGAAAGCTTCCCTTCCCTGTGATACAGGCTCAGCAGGTATTGACATTTTGTATGTCAGTTTTACTCCATGTGCTCCCAAAGGCCAGATTTTCACAGGTGGAGCCTCTTTTTTGTCATTCAAGTGTTTGCATCTGAATTTTTTTCAAAATTGGAGTTGCCCCAACTCTGAGATCCTTTGGAAACCTGTCCCTTAAATGCTTGTGCATGCATGTGAGTGTGTTACTGTAAAGGATACAAGATGAAAAACTAAGCTCAGTTTTGTGGTGCCTTTACCTTTCCTAAGCTGCTGATGGAGACTACTGGCGACTCCTGCCTCCGGGGACGTACATAATCAGTGCCCAGGCGGCGGGATACAGCCGGGTGATGAAGAGGGTCACCCTTCCTGCCAAGATGAAACAGGCCGGGCGTGTCGACTTTGTGTTGCGACCTGTTGAGGCTTGGCCCAGCAAGCTCCGGCGGTCCATGGAAGACGCATACGACCCATACGACCCGCTGGAACTTTTTGACCCTCATGCCCAACATGGGCAGACCGAGGCTCGAGGAGGGTCACCGCCAGGCAGAGAGAAGCCCTGGTGGTGGTCTTACTTCAGCTCTCTAGACCTGCACAAACCTCTGTGGCTGCTCAAGCAACACTGAACAGCATCACGGTGCTCTGCTCACCTCACTCTGCTGCCCTTCCACCCCGCTCCAGACGCCCCCACTGCTCTTGGCAATATTTAAATCTGTTTCGTTTGAAAATGCAATGTTAATTCAAGCGTGCTTCCTTCCTTTGTTTTCTCCTCACGCACAACTGAGTGTGTTCAAGTGTTTTTATATATTAAAACCAATGGTGCACTCCTGTTCAAAGGCCAGGTTTTACGTATTTTTTTTTGTGGTTATGCTCTGTACTTCTGCCTATGTAGTTAATCATCACATTCATTATTTATTAGATTCTAAGTACCTGCAGAAAGATATTCCTGATCCTTTAATGCATTTTTGTACATGTTGTAACATATTAATATCTATATACTAAAAACAACTTTCAGAAACATTCAGAAAATATTTTTCCTCTTTTAGTATTAACATATTAAGTTCAGTTCATTAACTCTTCTAATACATCTGATAAGGATTTTTTAAAATCCATTATGTTATATTAGCATTGATTTCAGACAGAAAAATAAAATAATTAAGAATTGGAAAATATATCTGTATCTGAATAAGTTACATGTTCAGTAGAATGGGCTGCTCATAGGCAGGTCAGTATCAATGAGGGATCATTCAGTAATAATGTCTTTTCCCAAGTGAAGTTTCAGAAGTTATCCTTTGAAGACATATGTATTAAAAGTGTTAAATTCTTACAACCTTCTTCCTTTGAAATCTCTTGCACTATGAGTAGGACCGTCAAATCAAGAAAAATGCTTGGCAAGTAAACTCTGTTCCAAGCAGTCTGAATATTCAATGTTTATCCTATTTAAGTGTTAATGTATTTTGAAGGTTTTTAATCTGTTAAGCAAAACAGATTTTTAATGTATTTCAGGAAAATGCTGAAAAATATTGTACTGCTGGAAATACATACATCCTATGATGCAGAAAAATATATGAGATAGTTCCTGAGGAATTTAGGTTAAAATGTGACATATTACTCTAAAGTGTTAAATCATGCACTGTTTGGAGTCCATGTGCTTGTTAATGGAATTTGTAGACATCAAAGAAATCATGAACTTTTTTCTAAGATAGTTGTGTAAAGCTAGGTGATTAGCAGTTTTGCAAGATACTGTCTTCTTTCAGACATCAGATGTAATGTTTCTGGTGGAGGATTCAAAAACTATCCTTAATTTTGATGAAACACATAGACACACACTTCATTTTTGCTTGAACTGGTTAATGAACACTATATAATCATAGTATTTCCTCATTTAAATGCTTCAGTATTAGAATAGGGTGATTGTTTGGAGCTGATGTTCTTACTGTAAGAACTGATGGATTAGCTGTCTGGATTGCCCTCTGATGTCTAAAAATTTTTTTACTCATCTTTGGTAACGAAGCCCACATCGCATGAATCCTATAGTCCATGTGCACTACAGGCCTGCCAGTCTGACCTTGGTGCCAGGGAAGGTTATGGAGCAGATCTTGAGTGCCATCAGGCAGCACGCACAGGACGACCCAGGGAGCAGGCCCAGTCAGGATGGGTTTATGAAATGCAGGTCCTGCTTGACTAACTTCATCTCCTTCTATGACAAGATGCCCTGCTTAGTGGGTGAGAGAAAGGCTGTGAATGTTATCTACATAGACTTTGGTAAAACCTTTGACACTGTTTCCCACAGCAAAAAGCTTTCCCACAGCCACAGTTTTTCCCTGGAGAAACTGGCTTCTCATGGCTTGGACAGCTGTACTCTATGCTGGGTAAAACACTGGCTGAATGGCCAGGCCCACAGAGTGGTGGTGAATGGAGTTAAATCCACTTGGTGACTAGTCACAAGTGGTGTTCCCCAGGGATCAGTACGGGGGCCAGTTCTCTTTAACATCTTTATCAATTACCTAGGTGACGGGATTGAGTGCACCTTCAGCAACCTTGCAGATGACACCATGTTGGGCAGGAGTGTTGATCTGCCTGAGGGTAGGAAAGCTCTACAGAGGGATCTGGACAGACTGGATCGAGGGGCTGAGGCCAGTTGTATGAGGTTCAACAAGGCCAAGAGCCAGGTCCTTCACCTGAGTCACAACAACCCCCTGCAATGTTACAGGCTGGGGGGGGGGGACAAGTGGCTGGAAAGCTGCCCAGCAGAAAAGGGCCGGGGGGTGTTGGTCGAAGGCTGGCTGAACATGAGCCAGCAGTGTGCCCAGGTGGCTAAGAACGCCAATGGCATCCTGGCCTGCATCAGGAACAGTGTGGCCAGCAGGATTAGAGAAATGCTCATCCTCCTGTACTGGGTACTGTTGAGGCTACACCGCAAATCCTGTGTTCAGTTTTGGGTCCCTCACTACAAGAAAGACATGGAGGTGTTGGAGCATGTCCAGAGAAGGGCAACGGAGCTGGGCAAGGGTCTGGAGCACAAGTCCTATGAGGAGCGGCTGAGGGAGCTGGGGGGGTTTAGCCGTGAGAAAAGGAGGCTCAGGGGAGATCTTATCGCTCTCCACAACTACCTGAAAGGAAGTTGCAGAGAGGAGGGTATCAGTCTCTTCTCGCAAGTAACAAGTGATAGGACAAGAGGAAACGGCCTCAAGTTGCACCAAGGGAGGTTTAAATTGCATCTTATGAAATAGTTCTTCATGGAAAGGGTTATCAAGCACTGGAACAGGCTGCCCAGGGAACTGGTTGAATCACCATCCCTGAAGGTATTTAGAAGACATGTAGGTGTGGTGATTAGACACATGATTTAGTGGTGGACTTGGAAGTTCTAGGTTAACAGTTGGACTTGATGATCTTAAAGGTCTTTTCCAACTGAAACAATTCTGTGATTCTATGATCTCATACTATAATTGCCTAAGAAGACCCAAGAGATGAATGATTCTAATTCTGCAACCAGATGCTGCACATGCCTAAGTACCTTATTCCCAGTTGTAATCTGATTGAAGTTAGGAGTCTGTTATTCATGTGCTTGAATGTCTGCAGGACTGGAGTCTGTAAAAATGAAAGAAAACAATTTCATAGCATTAACAAAAAGTGATTATATGAGGGTGAATGTACTGCATGCACATGGATAAGTGTTCCTTGCCCAGGCTTGCCAAGTTAAATAAACTATGAATCCTAAATTTGTCCAAGATAAGCTGCCAAGAGATACACCTCCAGACTTTATTTCCAGTAATACACATTACTACTGTATTCTGTGGTAATTTTTTTATGAAACTGCCATCCTGTGAAAACAATGGTAAAGCTAACAAAATCAGAACAATATGCCAAATTGCTAGCTATTAGCTGCTCTTTTCATGCACATAATGTCTTGCACACTTAGAAAGATGCTTTCTATAAGCATTTCCTGCATTCTCACAGGGCTATTTAGAATTTTTTCAAGTAATCATAGTAAACCCAAGCCTGCTGAAATGCAAAACAGAATGACTGTGCAGAAAATCCACTTTCCTGGAGTCCTGAGTTAAAATAGCAGATGGCAGTCAAAGCTGGGGAAAGATGATTTTCTGGGAAGACTGAAAATGTGTTATGTTTGAGAGAGCTCAAAAAACTGGTATGCTGTATTACTATACTACTAATGTGAAATATGTATCATAGTGCAAGGGTAGCCTCCCAAGGTCTCTACCTCATCCACAAAAAGAGGTGTCCAGCAGAGAGAAAGTAAAGACACCTGCTAGTTCATAAACAGCAGCCTGCATAGATGGGATGTATTAAAGCGCATTGAAGAACGGTCAGGCTCTTGGGAAAAGGTATGCCTCGGTCTTCTGGAACTAGTTTGGTTTTTTGTAAGATAAAATGTTCAGTTTTCAGTTCCATGGAGGTGGAAAAGACTGCCAAATCTTCTGGGTGGCTCTCAAAAATACATTTGACTTTAGGTTAGATTTAGGACATGTTTATTGGTGTTTTAAGGGAGAGGAGAGGAGAGGA
>NW_010260952.1:0-629 GCF_000690775.1 Eurypyga helias
TCCACCCCCCAATTCCGCTGCAATTATGTCGTTAGCCAATAAATACGTCTCAAGTGTAGTGTCTTGATAAATCTTTGACGTGTGAGCACTGGGACTGAAAACGCTTCGTCCTCTCAGCTGGAGCCCCAGCACGGAGCCCCGGCTGCGTTACGCAGCACGGGGTGCGGAGGGGGGTCACCGTAGGGTGGGAGGGGCTTCACCCCACTTCTGAGCCAGAGATCTCTCAGGCTCCCTCCCCGCACCCCTCTTCTATGAAGACCCCTGCAGTGATCTCTGGACATGTAGGTTTGGGGTTTGTTGTTTGTTTGTTTGTTTTAAAACAGCTCCCCTGGTCTTTTTTCTTTGTTTTCTGTACTCAACAGGGAGGTCAAGGCTGGTCCGGGGGCAGCAGCATGTGTCTCCCGGCATCCAGGAGGGAGGAGACCACGCTGCCAGAACAAGGTCACTGGGGTGACACCAACCTGGGCTTGTGTCCACCCATGCCACCATCCTAGGGTGGGTCTTGTGCCCCAAATCCCTACGTGACGACGTTTGGCTTGTACAGGCTTTGCCCAGTGGGCCCTGAGACACCTCAGGGCACCCACCACGGTGCTGGTGCCCATTGCTGCCTATCCCCGGCATGCCCCGGC
>NW_010260952.1:646-6952 GCF_000690775.1 Eurypyga helias
GAGAACTGGAGAGCACACACGCGGAGTATTTCTGCTTGGAAAAACAGCAGAGGTGCCTAAAACCGCAGGGAAAGTCTCTGCCCAGAGCAGGCCCCCAGCCCAGACTTGGCCTCAGCACAGGGAGAGGAGGGTGCCTGGGATGCACATGGGAATGGGGATGGGAATGGGGATTGGAATAGGGATAGGACATCGTGTGAAGCAGTCGGGGGGAAAAGAGCAAGCCAAAAGCAGAAGGTGTGGGAAGAGGTGGGAGATGAAAGCTGCCCAGTGCCGTGGGCAATGGGAGAGGCAGCTCCTGGATGTGTAACAAAATCAATCCGTCGATCCATCGATTAGAGGCAAGGTCATTGGCATTTTGGGAGGATGGGAAAGCCATAGGATTTATTTTTTTTAAGAACAAAGCCACTTCGGAAGCGTGCTGGGGTAGCAGGACGTTACCCCTGAAGGTGGGTACGAGCTGCGTTGTGCTGCTGGTGGTTTCCCAGTAGCCTTGTGGCCCCAGGACGGGCCGGGGCCTGTGGGAGCTGGTAACAAGGTGCTGTCAGCGGCCACCCAGGCTCAGGTGGGATGGTCAGTCACGGTTCCTTGACCTCCAGCCGCTGGGTTTTATTTTAATTCCTTAATTTTGCCCAGCTACCACTGACTACGTGCTGATAGAATAAGTTAAGGTGTTTCTCCCCCTCCTTTCTGCTAACACCAACGCTACTGAAATTTGTCAGGTTCTGTGAAGTGCTGCCCTGGGTAAACAGGGTTTCTGGGGTGCTCCTGAGAGCTGGGACCACATCCTTCCCATCCAATACTGCCGTCTGCAGCATTGGCAAGGCTGCCAACGTTTTCCCATTCCCCCTAGAAGCTTTGCCGGTGGAAAATTAAAGCATCGCCCCCAAATAACCCAGAGAGAGGCAGGGTGGTTAGTCCTTCCCGACCCCGAGGAGTCTGCAAAAACAAACCAACACCAAACTAAATGGGTTGAAAAGTTTCTCTTTCAGTAAATAGCCCTTTTGTCAAGGAACGCCAAAAATTTTCTGTTCAATTCTAGGCCCTGATTTTCTCAAATACTGCTGCTGATACGATCAGATAGATTTCTGTAGCATGAGCTGCTTTTAAGCTCTTAAAAAAAAAACCAAAAAACCCTCTCGTAATCTAGTGTTAATCAGATTGTAGTCAGATGGCTGTGATACGGAGCAGTGGGGCTGTGAGACTGGGGAGCCTTCCTGTGATGCTGCAGGGTGGCTTAAAACCCCGGCGTTATTCATTTTGTTAGCGAAGAGAGTCTTTGGGCCATCGTATCTCCATGAAGACCTGCAATGCTGAAGGTGAAGCCGGGGGGATTTGCCCAGCAGTGAGGAGGAGCTGGGTGGCTGCAGGCTTTGGTGTTGCTGGGAGGTTTAACTCATCCCTTCCTTTGCAGTTTAGGGTTTGGTACTTGGAGCCCTGGCATCCCTCCAGAAGTGCTAAATACCTCCCGTAGATCCTTAGCTAGGACTCACTTATCTTCTTTACTCCACTAAGCCAATATTGTTATTTGTAAGAGAAATCCTGCAGCCGCCTTCTAAATCCGTTCCCCGGCAGAGCCGTGTGGATGTGATCCCTGCACTGGCAAGGAACGGGTCCGTGGTGGGGCCGTGAAGACCTCACCCAGGTCCTGCCCAAGGTGCAGGACAGAAATGCTCACGGGCTCAGCCCTCTATTCCAAAAATACCATAAATTTTATTTTAGTAAGCTTTATTTTATTTAATAACCCCATATAAAAGTGTAATATGAATAGGAACTACTCTCTGTTGTCAAATACTCAGTGCCTCTATCAGAAAAAAAGCCTTGGGGAAGTAGCGCTGCAAATTAAATCCAAATCTACCTCTAAGAGAAGCCCAGCAAAGCCTCCCCATGCTCAAAGCTGCATGGTGGGGACCCCAGCACAGGGCAAACTTGGGTGCAGATGTGCTGGCGAGTGCTCAGATACTTACTGAAATGCGCTAAACAACTAAGCCCAAGGTTCAAAGAAATCTAAAGAGGATTAAATCCTCTGAAATAGGCCAGAACTACTTTGTTGCTACTGCTTTTTTCACTTTGTCAGAAGAGTGAGTCACTAGCAAGATGCTGCAAAGCTCCCCCCACCCTTCCTACACAGACAGGTGCAGGAGAAGCAGCCTCTCTCCCAGACCTGGGTGCCGGAGCGATGCACTAATCCAGAGAGAAGAATGGCATTTGTTAAAAAAAAAAAAAAAAAAAAAAAAAAAGGGGGGGGGGGGCGGGGGGAACCAAATATATATGTATTGCACTGCAGCCTGACATGGTTGAGAAGGGGAAATTTTGTGTGATGTTTTGTCCTGTGGTGGGTCCCACACCATCAGCAACGACAGAGGCTCAGCCTTGGCAACTTTGGCCAAATCTTTGCACCAGAAGCAGAAGGACTCCAGTTTGGGTGTGAAGCATCCCCATAGCGCTGCATGTCATTGTCCTCTGGGTTGTATTTGAGGCCAGTGCACCCTCAACAAGCTGCTGGGGTTTAATGATTTGTGAGGGCCCTGGAAGGCAGAATTAAATCCTCGGGGACTCTGGCATGCACCAGTGTGTTTATGTGTATGTGTACAGATGGGCACCCAGCATCGACAGAATAAAAGGGGATAGAACATATTCATGATTACAGACTCATGGAATCATTTAGGTTGGAAAAGACCTTTAAGGCCATCAAGTCCAGTCGTTAACCCAACACTGTTCATACCACCACTAAAACATGTCCCTAAGCACCTTGTCCACACATCTCAAATCCCTCCCAAGATGGTGACTCCACCACCTCCCTGGGCAGCCTGTTCCAGCACCCAACAACCCTTTCCAGGAAGAAATTTTACCTAATATCCAATCTAAACCATCCCTGGAGCAACTTGAGGCCATGTCCATTAGTCAAGATAAATCCTTAATTTTGCCTATACATGTGGGAAAGAGATATTTAGCATTTGCAGAGGTTTGGGGCCATTTAATGCCATATAAAAATGTAGTGTAATTCTTCAGGCATGCCCTGCCGTGCATGGGTGTCTGGGCTGACCCTCTGGCCCGGCCTCCAGAGCCACAGTGATGTGGGGCATCACAAGGCAGCACGTTTGTGGAGGTGAGAGCAGATCAGTGGGATAAATCCCTCTCAAATAATGGCATTTCAATAGGCAGAGACTTTGGCTGTGTGTTGTGGGATTTTCCCACCTGGCCGCTGGTGTGTCCAAAGGCTGACACCCTTTCATAGGGCTTTCTAAGGGACTTAGATGCTGGTTTAGCATTGCTTGAGTGGGGTGTGATGCAGAAATCAAAGCCTCCTCCTTGTAGGCTGCAATAACAAGAGACATGTGTGAGACCCCCTCGGGGGTAATTTCAGGGGTGATGCTGTCCTTTAGCAGAGCTCCTTCCACAATATTTGAAGACTGGGGTACCAGCAACAGTGCCCCAATTTGGGGCATGGGGTTCGCAGGAATCCCTGTCTTGATGCTTGGGTGATGGTTTTTGCCTTGGACATGACCTGAGCTGTTACATTTGACCCAATGATCGGGTTTGACAGCTTATTTCTCTACCTGCTGCCCCATATTGTTTAATTCACCCCAAATGTATTGAACATCACTTGAATTCAGCCTCCTCATGGCTGCACCACGGGCAAACCCAAGGGCAAGCGCAGCCTGGCCCTGTGGTACGTGCCTCCTTGGCACTTCTCCCTCCGACAGCTCTAATTTCTAGGGGAAAAGGTCAAACTGAACTCTTTAGGCTTTGAAAGAATCCTCCAACTCCTGGTCAACCTCTCATGGCTGAACCCCGGGCAAACCCAAGGGCAAGCGCAGCCTGGCCCTGTGGTACGTGCCTCCTTGGCACTTCTCCCTCCGACAGCTCTAATTTCTAGGGGAAAAGGTCAAACTGAACTCTTTAGGCTTTGAAAGAATCCTCCAACTCCTGGTCAACCTCCTCATCATCAGAGGGATGCTGGAGCTGTCTGGGTACCACTGATAACCCAGGGCAATACAGTCGTACAGCTATGGGTTCTGATGCTGGGAGGAATGATTAATGCCAACACCGCTCCCTGGGGAGGAGAGCAGAACTCCTCCACAGCTAATGCCCAGGGCAAACACAGCTTTCAAACCCGATCATTGGGTCAAATGTGACAGCTCAGGTCACGTCTAAGGCAAAAACCATCACCCAGGAGCTACACCAAGCATCAAGGCAGGGATTCCCATGAGTCCAACGTGCCAGCACTGAGGCACCCCAGTCTTCAAATATTGCGGAAGGAGCTCTGCTAAAGGACAGCATCACACCTGAAATTACCCCCAGGGTGTCTCACACATGGCTCTATAGTTATCGCAGCCTAGAAGGAGGAGGTTTTGATTTCTCCAGGCCTTGCTGCCACTGGAAATGGCTTGATATAAGGTCATGGAAGATCTCTCTCCCAAGCATGGGTGTGCAAGGTAAGAATATGCCCCCCAAAACCATGATAACAGCCAGCCACTAATTTGGGAAGGGAAAAGTGAGTTGAGTTTAGCCTTTGGTTTCTAAGACCATCATAAATTCCTACATCATCGCAGCGGCAATAATAAAATAAAAGACGAGTGCCATGAAATGAGCAGGTGAAAACAAAAGCTTCAGCAGAATGTGGAAGAGCAACAAGGGAAAACAAAAAATACTGGCATGGATTAAAGGTAGTGGAGCCACACTTAGATGCAAAGATTATGTGAAATTCCTGAATAATGTGGAACAAAAGGGACTGAAAGATCATTAAAATTAATCAGAGATTAATGGGGACAAAAATGCAAGACTGCTAAGCCAGCCTTATCTGCTGTCAATTGAACTTATTTTATCTGAGAAATAAGACTATCAGATTTGGAGCATGATGATAAGGATAAACAAGATCTTTTAAACCTCTAGAGTGACTCTGTCAAAGGTCAGCCCTCCCTGTCTGGCAAGCAGCTCGGTGTCCCTGTGTCCTCCCCATACCAAAAATCTTTGCCCAAAAATCTTCTTCCTAGGGTAAGAGGTAGGATTTTTGTGGAGGGTAAAACACAAAAGGCTGGTGTAAACAGGGACAGTTCATTTTAGCTGCACAAGAGCTACGATGAGTTACATCTGAAGAAGATCTGGCATGCAGGATTTAGCTCAAGAAAAAAAAGACGCAGCAAATATGTAGTGGCTTGTTTGCAAAAAAATGTGGTTTGTATTAAGAGTTATGCCTAAAAAAATATTAATATTGCTTTTGAAAAATCCCAGGGTAATGCTCAAACACTTGGGAATGAGCTGAATGCGGCAACAGCGCAGGCCAGGTACACAGTGGGAGGAAACCCGCAAGAGGCTGCCGAGGAGAGGCTGGGTTATCCCAAATGCCCTTCCCCTCACCCTGGCCTTCCTCCTGCCCTTTCACCCAGGTACGGGCAGCCCAGCTGCCAGGATCTGGCTTCTCTGCAGGACTGTTTGATGCTGTTGGTTGGAAGTCAGTTTGATTCGAGGAAGCTCAAGATATTACAGCATCAGAGCCAGAATAATTAGGGGCAGATGTTAGATTGCTGTAAATTGTCTCCACTATATTGAAGTCTATAATATTTGAAGTCAATAGAGGTGTGATAACTTACACCAGCTGAGGATCTGCCAACAGTGGTTGGGTTTTTCCAGTTATCCATCTTTCCAGCCCAAGTACCAACCACTGGCCTTGCCCATGTTAGACCCCGGTCCTGGGAATATTCAGCAAATAGATCCTAAATGGTTACCTGGGGCTGAGAGTGTGAAAATCGGATGCGGGGGGAGGAAAATTGTTACTTGCTATGGCACTGGAGCAAACTGGAATGCAGCATTCTCTGGACAGATCAACCAGCAGTCAGGGCTGGGAGACCAAGGTGACAAGGAGAGCTGAATAAATCATTGTGCAATCCCAGGATGGTTAAGAAGCAAATCAACATGTTTGTAAAGAAGAAAAGTGATGCATTTACTTGGTTGTAGGGCAGTTTTATTTGTTTTTAAATAAAAACTGGGGGGTTTAGTGCATTTAAAAAACTAGCTTGGAGAATGAGTGTTCCAAATAGCGCTGTCTCTATTTTCAGATAACTCATCCCATCTTCCTTTTCTATACCCTGTGAAATCTCTCTCAAAGAAAAATCCATATAACAAACAAAAGCCCAAGATTTCTTCAGCCTTTCTTCTCTCCCCTGCACTGTGGATTAGTTTATTCCCACCAGGCTTTGCACTGATGCTTTTGGGCAAGGGGATCAGGCTCCACCAAGGAATGAAGCCGGTATTTTTACAGCTCAGCATCAAAACAGTACTGTGACCAGTACAGTTTAACATCTTTGT
>NW_010260953.1:0-19047 GCF_000690775.1 Eurypyga helias
TTCTCACTCCTCTCTTCTCTGGCTGTAGTTGTACAGTTTGTTTTTTCCCCCCTTCTCAATCATGTTATCGCAGAGGTGCCACCACCATTCCTGATGGGCTCAGCCTTGGCCAGTGGTGGGGTCTGTCTTGGACTCGGCTGGCATTGGCTGTTGGGCATAGGGGAAGCTTCCATCAGATTATAACAAAAGCCACCCCTGTAGACGACCCCACTACGAAAACTTTGCCATGCAAATCCAGTACAGACTCTGCATATAGAAATAGTTGGGATATATATAGAATAGGTTGGATAGTTGGGATCTACACCTGATTCTATTCTAATATCTGTAGGTTAAGTCCAGTGCAGATCACTTCAGTGGGATTTTTTTTTGTCTTTCTTTCTCTAATTGTAAAATAAGGATTGTATTATTTACTAGTTTGGAGAAGAATCTTGAGATTCTCCAGAGTAATTTAAGATCAAATACGTACCATACACAACTCACTGTTATGTTAGTAGAAGCAAAGCAAAATTATTATTTTTTTTAAAATGATGCTTTAATTACATACCACCATATTAGTGAGTGGAAAATAAAATAAAGAAGAAATTGAACTAGTGTCTTTGTTTTGCAGGTTCTTTCATGTTGGTGAATACATCTGGGAGATTTGCAGGACAGAAAGCTCACCTCCTGCTGCCCCATCTGAAAGAAAATGATACGCATTGTATTGATTTCCACTATTATGTTTCAAGCAAGGGTGGATCTAGCCCTGGCACTTTGAATATATATGTGAAAGTTAATGATGGTCCTATTGGTAACCCGATCTGGAACACATCTATCACTGCTTCTTGGAACAGAGCAGAACTGGCAATTAGCACTTTCTGGCCCAATTTTTATCAGGTATGTCTTATTTTTTAAGAAGTTTTGTTTCTAATAATAATCACCTATTTCATAATCCTAATTTTGACTTCAAATCAAAATATCTTTCAGTATGTTTTGTTGATCTTTATCTTAATTATATTTTTGTAGATTATGATGCTTTGTTTTTACATGTATACGGCTGTGTTTATACGTTTACATATGGAAGCGTATGAAATGTATGCACACACATGCTTTAAATGTGAGTGAAATAATTATATTGAAACAATTTAGAAATTTTGCCATTAATTTCAGTCAATTACCCCTGTTTCTCTATAATAAATTCACTCACTTTTTCAGTTCATTAGGGATGCTGGAATTGAATGCCAATAGATTTTATTTCAGTAGAGTCTTGAAGTCTGATTTAGATCAGCAATACTTGTTTCTTTGGGACCAGCAGACTCTTTTCAATCCTCAGTTCTAGTCTTGAGTTTGAATGCAATATCCATTTGTTTTGTCCAGTGGTAATCATAAATATAACAGTAGGTATTGTAGAAATGTGCTTCTGAGTACATCCTAAAAGTTTAGGGTGAATTTCACTTGTCATTTCCTTAGGGTGCTGCTTTTCTGTAGGAAAGTTTAGAGATTACACAGTTCTTTACTGTGTAGTTCAACATTTTTTTTCTCCTTCTTCCTGTAAAAATACATGTTTGTGCCTTCAAAAGCAAGTAATTTGGTGTAATAAGAACAGAGCAGTAGATCAGAGCTGTTACTGAGGCTCCTCTCATCTTCACTTGCAGTTTGGAAAGTTTGGTTTAGATGTTATTTGGTCCCTTCTGCTGAACAATCCTGGAGATGGAGGTTTTTTGTAGACCTCCCTAGAAAGTACAATGTTGTCATTCTACGGTGTCTTTCCAGGGGTGACAGCATCTTAATTCCTACATCAGTGCCTAGACTTCTAATGTCACATGTGGCAGAGCCTTGTTTCTGTTCCTGCGTGTGCTGTTTAGGGTGAACAGGTGTTTGGTGTCCCATCATATTCTCATTCTGAGAGAACTCTTTTGAACCCTTTTTCCTCTAAGTTAAATATCGAGCTGAAGAACTTTCTGGAGTCCTTGCAGCTGTGATTGCTTCACCCACAATTGACAGGAAGTCCTTATCCAAAAGATGAGTTTGGAGTTCTAGGACTATCTTATCCTTGAAACGTCGGATACCTGGCAGTAGGTGCGATACTTGCAGACCCAAAAGACCATGCTCATTCTTGCCTCTCGTAGTATGTTCCTAGGTTGTGTAGGAGTATTGACAGGTCTGCATTTGCATCCAGTGCTCTGCCCAGGGTGGCTAGGAGTTGCTACAACTGCATTGCTGGGGCTTTCTGGACAGGATTCAGGGTAAGTTCATGGTCATCTCAGCAAATGTCACTGGGACAACTCATGATGTGGATCTCCTGTAAGTGGCTGTCGACTCAATGAGGGAATACTGGTGGCTTTTCGAGAAGGTGAGGCATGTTAGCAGAGTTGAGGTTCACCTCAGCATTGTGGGAGAAGCTGTGTACTACCTACATCTCTGGAGCATGAGGCTGTATCCTGACCACAGAATCCAAGCCTGGTGTAGCCATACCTTTACATGTTGCAGAGAGAAAGTTCATTGTGTATTTTATTTCCTGTCAGAGTTCAAGGAGTGTCTGGTTGGTGCTCTTAGTCATATGTTTAGGTTTAGGTAGTCCTGTGAGGAGCAGGGTGTCAGACTCTGATCCTTATGGATCCCCTCAAACTCAAGATATTCCATGATTCTATGACCTTACTTTGAGGCTGTGGACTCCACGTTACCAATTTGATGCTAGTGGTGGGAATGCCTTCTAATGATGCCAAAAAGCCTGTCAGTCTTGGCTGAAATAATGAAGCCCTGTTTCTGTTGTTAGCCTTTGTGTATGGTAGGAGAAGAGTAGAGCATCCTGCAGACAATTTCATGCCTGCCATCGGGTATAACTGAGTTGTTTCTAACATAGGATCTGCTGGAGGGTTTTGTGATCATGCTGGGTGGTTCAAGAGCACTATGTGGTGCATGGACATGTTGCAGACACTGGGAGAATGTGTGACTGTGTCACTCATGCCTAATATGGACTGTAATGTCCCTTCTGAGTGTTGAGTTATATACCAGGGGAGCTTTGGTTTCCTTTCTTCTGGAAGGAGTCTGGTTTTTATTCAGCAGAACTGCTCTGTGAACCAGCAGTCGGTGGATATGAGGGTTGTGCTTCAAAGCCTCGCTCTAGCTCTGCACCAAAACATTAATGTGGAAAGGGAATCTTAATAGTAGCAGCCCTGACTCTGACTAGTAAATTTAGGGTAAATTAACATGTTAATAAAAATACAGGCAAGTTCTGACCATTTTAAATGTTATTGATATTAGTAATAATCTGTGTCAGATTTCTATCAATACGTCTAGCTGATGTCTGAATAATATGGATATTTGGCCACAGAAGAGGAAAGATAACCTTTCTAGTCCACTTCCTCCTCGAGACCTGCCATCTGGACTGTTCACCCTTATTTGTAGGTGAACCCTTACATGCTTGGATGGGGTACTGCAGTTCAGCAAATTACCATACAGCAGCTGATAATATAATGAACACCTGAGTCTCTCTGTAATGGATTCCGTGTGCTCTCTTTGCCTCCGGAAATATAGATATTTTTACATAATCTTTCTTTCACTGAGGGGTATAGGAAGTAATTTTCTTTGCATTTGCTGCATACAGTCTGAAATAATACCTGCTTAGGTATTGCCATTTAGCTGACGTGCCAAAATGTCTCGTGCTATAGTAATATCTGTAGCAGTCCAAGGAATCAGTGCAAGCAGCTGGGAGAAGGGCAGGAAGAGGAGAGAGGGCGTAGGTGGATGTTGTGATTGTGTGTGTCCAAGTTAGCTGAAAGTGCAGGTGTCTGTGTTTATGGTGGGAGAAGCAGAGCGTCCATCTGACAGGGGTCTAGCACCAGGTCTGTTTCCTAAGGTGTCTCTGGCCATGGCCGGCGGGTTGGAACTAGATGATCTTTAAGGTCCCTTCCAACCCAAACCATTCTGTGATTCTATGATTCTAAGCTGCTATTCATTGGATTCCAAAACTCTGACTTCTTTTGGCACAAATCCGTGTTTCTCTTGCATAACCCCCAAAATGTGCAAGACTTCCTCCCAGGGGTTTTTCTGAGACTAGCTGAACTTACTCAGCAAAATTAAGAAAAGTCCATTAACAAGACTTTTAATGGGTGATAGGGCCCTTTAGCTTTTCAGATGTGAAGGCCAGTAGTTTCCCGATGAGTAAATAAACTTCAGGAAAAGACTCAGCGTTAGTAGGTGAAAGGACAAAGCAATGTAACTGTGTGATTTTCTTCGTTGTGTTTTAAGTCACGTATCCATGTAGGCATCTGCATGTTTGCGAATGCCTTATAATTCCATTCCATTAGCAGGACGTCTGCAATGCGTCTAGGTGCAAATGAAACCAAAATGTGCTGCAGAACTCTGAAGACAAATTACATGAGAACATTTCAGAGTTATAATATTTACACAATTCAGGATGCTTAAAAACACAGTGGTGTTGGCCTGTTTTGCTGCTGCTTCATGAAAAACATAGGCAAAATAACTCCCGCTAATGGTAGCTGACTAGAAATTAGATTGTTTAGTGTGGAGTGAATTTTAATCCAACTTCTAAAGATTTATTTGTTGAAACCACGTATTATTAACACATACATGCCAAACGTTCCAAAGATTTAATAATTAACAGTATTCTATTATTGCAGCACCAGTTATCCAAGCTCGTTAATACCTTTCATGTTGGGTTTCCATTTCGAATTGACTCTTTAGAAGTACATCTCTGCACAAAGTAATTAATTTCTTTTAGTGTACACTTTTCTTTCTACTAGGTAATTATTTGTGTAGGTTTCACCCCATATGAAAGCTGTACTATCTATATAATTCAGACTGATAACCTGCATGTAACAAAACTGATTGTAGTTTAATTACTGCTTACTTAAGCTTAATTTTTCAAGTATTCTGGTGATTAAGGATATATTTAATTCCAAAATTAATGGTCTTTTAAGTGCCACTGCTTAACATATGCCTTTGACTTTAGGGTATGTCCGTGTTGCAGTTCAGTTGCTGATTCCAGCAGAGTTGTTGTAACGCAGGTTCAAGCTGCCAAACACCTTCAGCTGTTCGAAGATGATGAGCACGCCTTGTTCCTTTCGGCCGTGCCTCCTGGTCATTGAGCTACTGGTTTTGAAGTAGCTGGGATATTTCTACAGGAGCCAGTCTTATTTCTGTATTATGAAATCCCTTTAGGAGTGCTCCCCTGAGGGAGCATTGGCTTCCTCTTTTTAGCGTTGGTCACAGGAGAAATTGTTTGCTTTACTGAGCTATTGTCTCCTCGGTGCATCTTAAGCAAGGGCATCCAGGAGTTTATCATGCCATTAGAGACAGCCTGCAAACAAAACAAGGCTTTTCACGTAATTAATAAGGCCTTCACCCTCCTCCTTACTTGAATAGAATTAGGATGTACACAGAAAAAGAGGATTAAATCCGATGTACATTTCTGTGGGTAGTGGTGAGCTTGTTTTTAGATTCTTGGGGAGCAGTCAGTAGGCTGAGAGGCTCTAAAATTGATGCTTTGAGTAATAGCCCCTCTAGTGCGTGAGAAGGTGGGATCTTTTTTCAGACAATTGTATTTCTTTTCTTTAAAGTTTTGATTTTTTCATCCTCATTTGGCTCTTTAGCAAGAAGAAAATCTGTTGATTTCAGGGTTGTTTTCTTGGTTTGTCTGTTCGGGGCAGGGGGAAGTATTTATCTATTTATTTATTTATTTTTTATTTTTCCCTAGGGTAGTTAATGATTCTCAGCCCAATTAGCAGTATTTTAAATTTATGTTATGTTTCTGAAGCATTGCAGTATTGGAACTTTACAGTATGCAAAACGCTACTGCTGGGTTGAGGCTGATGAGTGGCTTGTGTTTCCAGCTCCAAACCCTGCAAGCAAGGGATTTGGCACAGCACCGTGGCAAGTTACACACCGTCCCCTTGTCAGTTTTTATATTTTGAATTATTTGCTTTGTACTTTCCTGGGAGTCGGGCATGGCAGCAGTGAGCTGAAACAAATCTTGACTAAATAAAACAACAAACACTGCAGTTTTAAAATCCAGAAATGGAATTGAAAGGATTAAAAATAGCTTCCAGTGGAGTAACGCTACTCTCTGTGCCACTGCACCTTTGTTTAACATAAATTCCTCTGAAGCTGGAATGAGAAAATGGGAAAAGAACCTGGCAGTAATTCCTGATCTCTTTTAGTAAGGGCACAAAGGAGTTACATGATACCACTTCACACTGAGATGAGGTTTACCCTTTACCATTCTGACACTTTCCCCTGTAAATTAGGAGTTTAGGGAATTAGAAGCAGAAGATCCAACCTACCTTTTCAAATCTGGACTTAAACTTTGATTTGTTTCATAACCCGCTTTGTACGGGCTTTGCTTGGAGTTGGGCTCTTGCAGTGTACGTAAGTCGTCGGCTCGGACAGGGAATTAAGCTTCTTGTGCAGTGAAGGTCAGGCTCACAGTCTCGTGTGTTGTGTGCGTTGCGTTCAGCTGCACGCATATGGTTCCTGAACTGCGCTTTGAACTCCAGAGGAACTTTGAAATGCATATTGCATTTTTGAATCACAAGCCTGTGTCAGGCATCTTAAATAGCTCTCCTTCATTGAGGTGGGTGATTTGGGAATAGTTATTTTGAGAAAGATGCACCAGGGCAGACCGCACACCTAAAGAAAAAAAGCCCAGCAGTCTAAAAATGGGCAAGAGTAAGCTTTTTGTCACATGCACAAGACTCTCTTATTTTCTCCTGGAGCTTGTTCCTAAACCCAAGAAAGCTTCTGGGCCATCAGTAGAAAAGGGTAAGATGACAACTGGTTAAAAAAACCCAAACCAAAACAAAAAGAGAAGAATAATATTTAATAAGCCTGTATGTCAAGAGCTCAGTTTTCAGTGTTGCTCACCCAGAAGATGTTTATTAGGAGTCTCGGGTTGGCAGCAGCCACCAAAATGGTGTTTCATGTGCTTGAGTGCACGTGCGAGTGCCGAATGGTAGTTGTGTTGGGAGTGGGAGGTGGGGAGGGAAGTGGGATAAAATGAGCTCCCGGCCAGGGAGGCCTGGCCATGTTTTAGACAGCCCAAGTCAGTAAGCTGTGGTGGGTTTGTGTGGGCCCTGGGAAGGACCAGGTCAGGCACCTCCCTTCATGTGGCTTTGCTGAGGTGGCAGTTTTGTGATCGTGCCCCCGTGATAAAGCGGGGTGTCCTAGGACAAGTCAACAAGACGTTGCCAATTTTTTGGGGAGATACTGCTCCCAAAGCCTTGTAAAATACGTCAGAGAAAGGGGCTCTGTGCGGTCAGTGGCGGCAGAGAGCGCAGCGCGTGCCGTGGGCAGCGTGTCAGACATCGCTACCCCCTTACCGGGGCTGCGGAGGAGCAGGACTGCAGCCTGACATTAAGGATCTTTCTTATTACTCCTTTCTTTCTTGTTTTTGCAAAGTGCTATTTTTAAATCGTGTGAAGTAGAGTGTGTTTATATTCGGTACAATCCACCTTTTGACTAAAAGCATGGTAATTTTGCAACAACAAAGGCAGGAATTTACAGAGTGAGGTTGTATGGCAACAAAACCTGTTTATTTCTATTGTTCTTTGGAACAGAGAAGTTATCTTCAGTCGCACATTTTCAGCAGTAAGCTTTTGTGTCGGTGAGCAGACCCCCTTTCTTTGTTCGTACTAGCAAGGGGAAGTGGCGGGAATGAAAAGCTAATTTTGCTCTTCACTGAAGCAGGGAGGATCAGGGACAGTGCAGAGCTAAGCCCTTTCCCTGGTTCCTGTTTGGCAGGCCTGCGACTGGGAGAATGGTGTAAAACGGCTCTCAGGCCAACGTGCGGCAGTTTTTCCTCAGCAAACGATTTCAGTGTTTTAACCGGTTGTTTCCTGACTGATAAGGTGGTGGAATAATAGGCAAACAATCCAAGGGCTGCCTGATCTGATGTTGCAGGAGCATTGTCTCTGTTTTGCCTGGGGTCCTTTATATAGCCCGCAGGCGTTGCGTGGGCCAGGAGGAAAGGCAAAGTTTGGAGGCGGTAGTGAAAACGTTAACTTTTACAAGACAAGCGAACAAAATGGACATGAAAGAAGTTTCTAGGTTTCATTTCTAGTGAAATTGCTAGCAAAACTGATTCAGGTTGGTGAATAGTCTTGACAGCCCTAATACAAGCTTTTAAATGAATAAATGAGCTACCAGAAGTGATCCTAGGTCTATTCCTGAGCACAGTGTTCAGCACACTTACTGGAACTTTCAGAAACGTGTCATGCGTAGGATAGAATTCTCTTTTATTGGTGTAAAAAGAGAAAGTGCTTAGTTAGGCAGATATTTTAGTTGACAGTCTTCATTTGTTAATTTAAGTAAAACAAAATACTGGATTTGGATACAGCAGTTGATAGTATTTCACAGCCTGTGATCAGAATGGAAATTATATTACTGTGCTTGAAAGAGGTGCCATGTTCTTGACTTAGGAAGTAAAAGGCACATCAGTGATGTCTCTTTGGTGATGGTGTGTCACTGCTGACTCTAGTGTCTCTTTCCATTTACTAAAAATCGCATATTTTATACCAGAAGACTTGACAATCATTTAAGCTGATATCAGCTCGGCTAGTCTTTTAATGGAAGCGTGATTAAACTGACAATATTTCAATTTGTGTTACTTTTCTTCACAACATGCCCTCTTTAATGACAATAATTGTAATTTAATTGTATGTCCAGCTGGCAGTTTCTTGATATATTGCCTGGCTTATTGCGATAAGGACATTTTTGGTATGTTAGGAATACAACAGGGTATTTTAGATCACTCGTTGAGTGTTAGTTGTCATAAGCAGGTCCGATGCAGTTATTTCAAGGCTGTAGTTTCTGCCTGTGAACTGAAGGAACGCATTTGCGTTTAGAGCCTATAAACTTTGTTTGTCCATGAGTGTATTGCGATCATGAAGTACTTAAAACCTCTTGAGAGCCAGTAGCTAAGCTCCCCAGTTATGAATTATAGAAATAATTTCAAAATCCTCTACTCAGGTATTGTGTATGTTTTCTTTTCTTGAGTTTAGGTGTTTGGTTTTGTTGAAAGTCAGGTGATTCTTCAGAAAAGGCACTTTAATGCAGCTTTTTTAAAAATAGTTAAATCCCCATTATCTGGCAGTAATATTTTTTGTGGAAGACTTGTGACTGCTTTGGCTGGCTGCTTCAGAGGTGTCCGTGTGCCAGTTCCTCCTGGGCAGTTCTAGAATTTAGCGTATCCAAAAGTGATGAACCTTGAAAAAACCTCTGCTGTGCCGCGATGGGATCGTGGGTCAAGTAGACCTTTTGGATGGCTTTGCATAGATCTCCTTATGACTGCTCCAAAAGAGAGGGAGTTGGTTTGTGGTTGGTATTTCTTTTTCTTTTTAAGTTACATTTCAGTAAAAACTAGGAAGTTAACTGGTTTTTTTCTTCTTAACAAAGAAAACTCGAAGCCACTATGAAATACAAGAGAAAAATCACTGCCCCAGCTCCCTGTGTCTTTACAGGCAGGTCCACACTTAGATTGAGTTAATTACTTTCTTAGAGGCAGCATACTTCCACAGAAAACTTTTCCACTGTTTGAGACCTGTCTGCCTGCTCCCTGTTCTTCACTCCCGTGTTGGAACATCCCTGCATTAACTGCAGGTGCCCAGGGCTATGAGGTGGTTCTCATGCCCTCCAGTCTTCCAGACCTTCTCCATTTTGAATAGTCCTGGTGACTCCCCAGGAAGTGGAGCAGTCTCCTCCTTCCTCCAGGGGCACCAGCACAACCAAACGCTTTCCTTCAGAAAGTGTAACGCAAGCTGAGAACATACAACTGTTTGTCGTATTTGTTAATAGAGAGAAATGCTTCAAAGAGAGGGAGAATCTCCAACTCAGAGGGTGAAAACAGGAGCTGCATTCTGGCTCTTAGAAGAGCTGCCAAAACTTAGGGTTACTTTGTGGACATCACCAAAAACTTAGGGTTACTTTGCGGGCATCACCACTCTGTATTTCCATTTCAGGGCTGTTAAGATGAGGTTAAGAGTGACCATGGTTCAAAAAACTCTTTCAGGTCTTTGAATGCAAGTTATTACTTAAGAATTTTTGCTTTTTTTCTTCTTCAAGAACTTCTGCCTCCCAACGTAGTTCCACCAGGAGATTTTCTTCTTTGTAGGATGCTTTGGAGTGTTGCATGGACTTGGTCTGGATGCTCTACTGAGTGCTGGCAGCCAAATCCATACCCTGGCCAGTCTGTTGCTGTGGATTGGGAATATTGGCTTTAAGCACCACCAGGGTGTCGTTGGGCATTTAGAAGGCTGCGGGTTGCGACTGGTGACTGAGCAATCCCTTTCTTGCAGAATTTGTTTCCGCAAAATGCGTTTGGTGGCTTTTGGACTTTTCTCATCGATGCCCTGTGTTTTCCTGTGGACTGCCTGCTTCATCTGGGGGCAACACTGGCACTGTAGCTTGAAATTTTTGTGTGGACAGTAGACAGAACTGGAATGAAAAGTAGTTTTTTCCCTGTCAGCCATATGGAGTTAAAGCCGTATTTATGGCAGTTTCACTCCAGTGAGATTTAGAGGGAGAAATGAACAGCGTTTAGGAAGATAGTACCTGGGAGAGAACAGGATCGGTATCCACAGATGGAGCACCGAGATGGATGGGAGAAGGCAGAGGCAAGTAGTGGTGAAGAATTTGCTCGCCTCAAGGTTTATTTTAAAATCAGAACCAGAGCTCCTCCAGTGTTTATTCAGCACCAGGAAACTGTGATATAGTATTACAGAGCTGTGTGTTATCCTTGTGCCAGGTTTCCTTTCTGTATCGTTCTTTTTCTGCGGAAATAATTGCAGTAAAGGATGTGGTATGTAGTGTCCTTCTGCATCTGTTCCAAGGTCAAGTGTAGCATATGTATGAAAAGTAGTTTCTAGGATTTGTCTTCCTCAGCGTGCTTCCTCAGAATAGTTAAGAGGCAATTAGAGTTAACTTTCCAAGCAAAAGGGAAGTATTAAAAAAAAATTAAAAAGTCACAACCTGGTTTTGAGGATGAACTTCCCGAGCATTGGTTTGGAAATGTACCTTCTTAATGTTACTGGAATATTTTCTTCTCTTCCACATAAACATTCTCGGGATGTTCAAAGCTGAGGCTGCAAAAGTTTGGAGAGGTTTACTTTTGAGTGTACTTAATTCAAAACGGCAAGAATGGTCCATTTATTTTGTGACCTATTTATAGCCATTAAACAAACCGTGGCAAGTGGATCTGCTGTATTTAATTCACTACATTTGGTGGATGATTAAAAACATGGAAAATACATTCATGAAAATGGGTATGTATGTGTCTGATGCCATGCAAATCTCTGTAGACTGCAGAACTGTGATTTGAAAAATAAAATTAGGAGTTTATTCTGCAAGAAAAAATAATTGAAAATAAAGTTATCATTAGGTAACTACTTTGGCAGACCAAATATTTGGGGGGAATTTGGTTATTGCTCATTGGGAGCTATATATGATCACATTTGTAAGTCTACAAAAATAGTATAAACATGAAAAAATGTGATATGTGTTCCAGTTCATTGTAATGACAACATCAACACATTTTTAGGGTCTCTTGATTGTATTTTGTATTCGAGGTGTTCTCAACATAGGAAAAGAGCTGATGTTATTTTTTCTTAACAGAGTATTTTTACATTCCCCCTGTTACGAAGTTGCTAACTGAAATTCTCTTTTCACTTCTCAGGTTGTTTTTGAAGTGGTCACTTCAGGTCACCCAGGATACGTGGCTATAGATGAAGTGAAAGTTTTAGGACATCCATGTAGTAAGTACCTATCCGTTATTTTAAAGCCAGCCCTCTAAAATCAATGTGCCACCGTGCTTCCGTAGATGTGGAGCGCAAGATGTGGAAAATGTCAGAAAACAATGTCACTGCTATAAATCCAGGCCGAATAGTACAAAATGTTGTGAGCATTTGAGCACTTGCACCTTACTGGCTTTAAAGTCATCTCTTGTATGTACCTTGTGTACAGAGTTTGGCATAAGCCCCAGAGCCTAACTGGGCCATCTACTGACTCCTTCAGAACAAAAGTCATCAAGATTTGTTGACCAGTTTTCTATTGGAATGAAAAATTAGGTGCAGCCACAAGCATTCATGAGAGCAGATGAGCAGTGCAAGAGCTGAATATATATGGGTTTTTTTAAAGGCTTAGACAGATGACTGAGGCTTTGCTAAGCAAGGTTAGTGCCCCAGGTATTGTACTTTGGGTTCATGGCTCAATTTTTGCCCTGTTTTACTTGCCTATGTTTCAGATATGTTTCCTTGTCCCATTGTTAAGGATAAGTAATAAACTATCCTAAGTTCTTTTAATATTGATGTCAAAACAAAACCTTGTAAATTAAGGCTTTCATATAGTAATCCATACATAATTGTACAGATTACTTAAATAAACAACTATTTCACATATTTGCTGTTTCTTAAAGAAGGTGTACTAAGATTATACATGGAATTGTTTGTAGGTTGTAATCTTATTGACCAAATGACCAAGTGGGGAAAAAGACAACTACTTCTGTGAATTGTTCACCTTCCTCTTAAGCCATATTGTACTTGCATGCATTCTTTGTGGCGTGTATGTAATAACTGAGACTGAAAATAAAAAGTAGCTCATCGGTTAGTACGAGAGCACCTCATAAAAGTGGTTTTATTGTTAGTGGCAAGAAGACACAGACATTTCTTCAAATACAGAGACAGTTATGCAGAATCAGCAGCTGTTATTTCTGAATCAGTTAGTTCTAATAAACACAGCAGGCTCTCATGTCGTTAGGCAGTATTTGTGCTTCTGCATTTTGAATTTATATCTTTGGTTCAAGCAGGATAAGTCTCAAGCAGCATTTTATCATCTTAATAATTTTTCCTACACAGATTTTGAGAGGTTTGATCTGTGCATTTGTACCAATCAATTCTCAAAACCTGCAAGTAATGTGGAAGCTGAGTTATACCCCACAGCGTGTGGAGTTCCAGCGTGACAGTGTTGAAATGCAAAAGCTTTAATGAGAAGTTCTTTGATGAAGTAATTAAAATGTTAGAAATTAAGACATCAAACCAGTTACATTGTCTACAAGAAAACTGAAAAAGTGTGAAAATTGGAATAGAACCACCACATGTCTAAAACTTTGCCAGACTCATAATGGCTATTCTTTCTCTATGTTGCCAGCAAAAATACTTCTGGAATGATTAAATTTTTAAAGAAAAATTGAAATGGGAAAACATTTGCTAGGCCGTTGTCTGGGTAGTGTGGACAAAGACCAAGTAGAAGGCAAGTTGTAAACACGTGGAGCTGAAAGAGGTGGCTTGGGGTGGGTGGGTGGGGTTTTTCTTGTGTGTGCTTGTGTGTTTTTTAAAACCTATCGCCCCTCTCCACTTAGGCACTACCGGGTAATTCAGAAAGGATAGTTTTCTGGAGTTTAGGAAGACTGAGAAAAAACCCAAGTGGAGTAAAAGCAGAAGTAAAAAACCAAAAGTGACTGAGAAATGGGGAACCTTGTGACCAATATTACTGGATAGTCTGACATTAACAGTTTGATAGACAAAGAAGAGGATGACTTTGGCCTAAATTCTGTCTGTCCAAATCAGGAAGTGTTTAAGAAAAAGAAAAGCAATATGTCTAATAAATTTGCCATAAGGACAGTTATTATGAAAACACTTCCTTCCATAGTTCGATATTAATTTGGGCTATTTTATTCCATCTCCTCCTTCTTCCACTGCCTTACTGTAGATATTAAGCAACCTTTTCTTGAATTCTGATAGCTGGTTATTTATAAATTCCTTAAAACTTCAGTTTCTCCCAGTGCTAAGGTGTTTTAAGAAAATATCATCAACATTTTAAATGGTTTTGATGCTCTGCTAGAAAGTTTGTGTTTAGTTTGCCAGTTTATTGCTAGTACTAGTATTTCCATGTCTGAAAGCAAAGCTCAGAGCCTGGCTTATCTGCTAGTATAGACAGTGCAAAAAGTCCCTGTGCCTGCAGTAGGATTGGAATGGTTGGGGAATACTTCCTTTTCAAGGATAAATTTTTGTATCAAATGTCTATGTTTTTCTGTGTCATGTGGTTGACTCTTACCAGTAAAACAAAAATACACACGTTATCTTTCCTCCTTCAGGGGACATAGTTCTTGTTTGAATATCTGTTTCATTTGTTAGATTATTTGTAGCTGTACTGCTCTCATTTTTTACTGGGAGTCTTTTCTCTTTCTAAATGAAAAATAAGTATTGGTATGGAGAATGCATTGTGGTTTGGTTGGGTTTTTTTTTCTGCAGTGTTGTTGAAAAGAGTTGCATTTAAAGAATACAGATGTAGTTGATGAGAAGTGTTATGTTAGTATTTTAGCAGTTTGGTGTGCTACATTTCTAAAGCATCTCCTCTATAGACAATACCTGGTTAAAAAGAAAAACTTTTTTCCCTGACAACATCGCTCAACCTCTTACTGTTTTGTCTAGTTGGTAGCGTAAGTATCTAATAAGTTTTTGTTCAAAACATAATTAGTTTCCAAGATGATCTTTATTAATAGAGAGTTATTGAAAGAGGAATGCTGAGCTAAGATAATTTACACAGCAGGAACAGTTAGTAGCACCCTTCTTTTCTGCTCTTTACAGGTATGGAAGTAAACTAACCTAAAATCTAACGTGTAGTCAGTGATTTGAACCTTTTAAAGTGGGGCTATTTCATTTGCTCGGTGTATTATTCACAGCCAGTACTTCCATGTTGCATAACTTCAATACTTTATCTTCTTCCAACAGCAAAAACTCCCCATTTCTTGCGTCTTCAGAGTGTGGAAGTCAATGCAGGGCAATTTGCTACTTTTCAATGCACTGCCAATGGTGGAACAGACTCAGGTGACAGACTCTGGTTACAGGTAATTTCTTTCTTTGCTAATGCGCTGAGATCTGAGGGGAGTGGAGTTCATTTCTCTGAAAGGAATGTAAAACAAGAAAAATGATAGGACTGTCCGTTTCATCAATATGAGATTTTATAGTGCCTTTGGACTGCTGCGTAGTAGGTGTCTGTTAGAGAAAATGGTACCAGCTCCCTTGTTTCAAGGGAGTGCCTTATTAAAAATAAGGGTAGTGTTTTTGTTACACATAGAGATCATGAGTAAAGGCTAAATCCACAGGGAAGAGCTTTCTCATAATGTCTAGGCTGGCTAACCACAATATGATGCACAATGGTTTTCTTGGCTTACCTCTATCTCTGCTGAGTATTTTCAGCTAAAATGGCATTACTGCCTAAGTCTGGAGCAGACCAGTATGAAAGTAAAATCTGACCTTACGCATTATAGAGACAAATAATCTTACCTATATTCATTGAGTCCATAGCTTTTTACTTCTTGAGTAACGTAGCTTCTCTGTACAGATGACCTTGATTTAATGACTCTCTCCAACTCCTTTCGGTAAAGACAGTCACCCCTTATCCATATAAGTAACCTTGTGTCAAACCCACACATCTGTCTTGATCTCTTTTAGAAACAGGGGTGCAAGTTCAACTGCTGTGTTGCTGACATTACTACAGAGTTGTCTATCCTCTAAAGCAAACAATAGTCTGTATTTGGACTTAGTATTAGGGGTATACTGACCTCCAGATCCCTATGCTTCCTATATTTGAAAAACAACATGCCAGACCTGGGACGTTTTGAGAGGAAGATAAGGATGCCTAAAACAGTGCCTGAGGAGATCAGCCAGATGAAACTGCAGTATGTGGAGAAGGAGGAATGGGAGAAATTAAAGCAGGAGTAGCAGGTGGGACTTAGAGGTGATATTCTCTGGTTTTGTAGTTTAAAAAATGTCAGGCTTTTACTGTAGTTTTCCTTTCACATTGCACTTGGTGCAAAATTTCAAGCATTTCAGAAGTGATTAAGCATGACAGGTTAAACAGCTGAGTAGTTATAAGAAAACTAGCACAAAACCAGTTAAGTAAAACCGCTTGAAAAGCAAAGACATATTTATGTGTATATGAATGATGAGCTGTTATGTCTGTCCAGAAAGAGCCTGATGAAATACAGTAGAAGGCAATGGAAATCTCCTTTGTTGTTATTTGGCTTGCATGGGTATTTTCATCCTCTGTGCTGATGCAAGGCTCATATTTCCCTAATGCCTCAGCCCTTTAAAGCCAGTGTTACAGTGTTGAATTGGTAGAATTAGACTCCTGTCTTTCCTAAGCCACTGAGATTTTTTGAAACAATGTTTTTTCCAGTTATGAAAAGAGTTTAGCATGTATGGGAAAATAATGGGTTGCTACTTCATCAATGATAACCTTTCTAGAACCTGTGAACTTTTGCATAATGCTCTTTTGTAAAATTGAAGGTAGAATTCAATATAGGGAAATCCTGATTCCATTCAGTTTTTCCATAGATTTTAGGGCTGTATAATTTCAGCTTTAACTTTTCTTGCACAGCATTTAGGACACATAAATTCTTTGCAAGGCTGGAATGTAATTTCTTTATTTTAGAAATGAAATATTCTTCTAGATTTTATGTAAAACAAAATCATTCTTTTTAACAACAGTAGCAATTCCAGAATATCTTTGCTGAGCATATTGAGTGATTCCTTGTTTATACGTGATTATGAGATCTTTCTTTTCCCTCTATATGAAGGATAGTAAACTGGTGACAGATGGACTATTTGAGGTATTTCATCTTCCTGCAGGGCCACCTTTTATTTTTCATGTCCATATAACTACAGGTCCCTCTGGAAATGAGTCCAAGGTTGTGCAAATTCCAGGTGTGCCTTTGTGTAAGAACATTTTAAAAGGTGACAGGATCTCCTGGATAGCTTGGATTTATTTTTGTACTCATTTGCCAGTCTCCAGAGATGCCTGCTGCAGCTTACAATAAGACAGCTCCATGTGTGGGATGCTGCAAGTCAAGACTATGAGATACTGTTCCCAACAGGAGTAGCTGTGTTTTGGTGTACTAGGTTACTGTTGGGTAACAGAGCCCCAGACCTTGCAGTTGTCCATCAATCACCTGAGACTATCCGGTTTCATGGAGTGATACTGAGGAATTTTGAATATGTCTGCTTCTAACATCTCGTGACACTGCCATAGGACTGCAAGTACAATGCAGCTCTCTGTAGGAGTCATCAGAAAACATGATATGTTCTACATCATATGACTGGGTAAATGGACGTTAAAGATCCTTTTGATCCTGGTAACAGCAGACCCAATATTCTACTACAAAACATCGTAATAGAAGACATTCCTATGTACCCTAGAACCAGAATAAAATGAGCGCCATTCTCTGGAGACATTTATGTTAGCACTCGGATAATAGAGATCCAGGTTTTGCTAAAATGGGCCGTGCGGTGTCTCTGTTAGGCCTGTTTTGTCCACCAGTAATGTTAAGCCCTTTCTACCATCCTCTTGGTGGGCTGTTTCCTTAAATTTATCAAACCTTAAGGACAAACCATGGTGAATAAATGCAGTTGTGTGATATTATCAAGGGCTTCCCAGCGTTTCTGGGTGGTAAGTCATATCAGGAGGCCTAATCTGTTTGGATTTAGCAATTCCAAAATATCGTGAGATAATTTGCTCCCAAATGATTTCTAGTACCTGTCATTTTTTTCGGATACACGTTATTAGTCTTAAGGAGAAGTGAATTACCAGGGTGAAATCACAAACCCACTGAATTCAGGGATGTTTTTGACTGTTGCCAGTGGTGACAGGATTTTATTCCAGTACTTCTGTCTCTTTTATATAGTATGTCTCAGCTTGTATGCAGCAGAAGACTTCAAGCATAGTAGTACACATTTTTCTGGTGAACAAGTTCTTTACAGTCTGTTGGACTCTGAGGGATATATGTTCCTTAAAATAAATAAATAACTGTGAGTTGGTTGGTTATTTCAGTCTCTCTGTCTTTGCTGTGTAGTTGTTGCAGATGGCGTAGGTGTTCTTAGTTTAATAATGCCCAGGCCTTGAAGCAGTCCTAAATGAAATCCACAGACCGTATTTTATTTCCCTTCCTTCCCCCCCCGTAAGCCTATCCCACTCTTATACCCTATGGAATATGAAGTCTGTTAATTTATGGAGAATTATGGAAGTTTCTGCAATTGAAAGGGTGATGGGGGAAGCACAATTCTCAGGTTAGCTGCCCAAATTAGACCACCGAGCCATGAAATTTGTTTCATGATGCTGTGATCAGTATTTACTTTTTCAGGAAAGGGAAGGCGGAAAGCTGTTTACCTATTCCATACTGCAGTGCTTTGCAAGAAAAACATTTTCCCTGATGCTGCTGGGCAGTCATGCACCCTAGTGCATGAACTGTGATTGCAGGCTTGTCAGGTAATTTGACAACAAATTTTGGGTCTTTTCAGTCATATCGTTTCAAGTTCAAGTCAAACTGAAGGACTCAAGAACACAACAGAGCATCGTACGAGTTTGGTTTTGTGGTTGTAACTAGTGTCCGATTAATAAGGTCATTGGCTGTGTGGTATGTTTATGACTTCACGTCCTCATGAATTTATGTTCTAAACATAAACATACCTTAAAAATAAATCTGATGACTCTAATGAAGGAATGTTTATAATTAACATATGTGTCCCATCTGCTTACATTTTCTTTATCACATCTGTGGATGATACAGGTTATTGTCAGTATAGAGTGACTCTTTCTATTCCATTGAATGGTTGAGCAAAAATCCCATTCTTGTGCTCAAAAGTCCCACTGTAAGAGCTGTAGTAATTGCTGTAATTTTTTTTTTTTAATTAAACAAATTCTTCTTTGAAGCTACAAGCTCCAGAAGTTGAAACCAGCAATAAGATAAAGCACTAGGAGCTAAAGAAGCTGTGAATCCCAAGGAATGGAAATACACTTCAGAAAGAAAAAAAAAAAAACCAAACCCACATTTGTAGGTGACATCGTAAATTAGAATTTGGAAAGAAATGAACATGTCACATGTTGTGCTGTCCCGCACGACATCCTTGTCTCTAAACTGGAGAGACATGGGTTTGACAGATGGACCACTCGGTGGGTAAGGAACTGGCTGGGTGGTCGCACTCAGAGGGTGATGGTCAATGGCTCAGTGTCCTAGTAGAGACCGGTAATGGGCGGTCTTCCTCAGGGGTCAGTTGGGACCGG
>NW_010260954.1:0-202 GCF_000690775.1 Eurypyga helias
GGACTTTCCGGGCCGGGCCGTGGCGGAGGGCCGCGGTGGGGAAGAGGAGGAGGAGGAATGCTGCTGCCCTGACGTCAGGAGCTGCTCCTGGGAATGTTTTGCATTCCTCTTCCTGGCAGTGGTCAGGTGGCTTCCAGCAAGAAGGAAGGAACAGCCGCTTCCAAAAGGAAAAAAAAAAACCCTTAAAAAAAAAAAAAGGGGG
>NW_010260954.1:220-18647 GCF_000690775.1 Eurypyga helias
GGGGGGGTTGTGGAGGAAGAGCGAGTGAGGAGGAAAAGAACACTTTATAGTAAAAGTATTGTGGGGGAGGCACTTTTATTAAAAGCCAGATTGGGAATTGGAACCAGATGTTCCTCATTCGAAAGCTGCACGAATGTTAAATGCGTTTATTAATGACTGTGATGGCTGAGGTATTTGGCTATCTGCCTCCCTTTAATCTCATTGCTCTCTCTTTAAAAACAGTCAAGAAAAACAGATTTGGGTTTTTTTGTACCCAGCTTTAGGCAGCTTCCTTTACACAGATGTTAATTTGTTTTTTTGGGGTTTTTTTTAAGAGACCAGATTTTTCTGGGAGAATACCCCCGCGTATGAAAGCAAGAAACAAGCAGGAAAACAGTCAGTGTTTGTCTTGTTCTTCTGTTCGTTTTAACATGTGTTCTGTGCTGGAAATTAATGTTGTTCAGTTCGGTTTCCGTCTTGATTTGTGGTTGTTGGATAATGCTTATGATGTAAGCCGGAGAGGTCAGAACATGCAATTATTCTTGTTCACAAAGTACTTCCTATTCCCTTAACTCTCCCTCTTTAATGTCCCTGTCAGAGCGTGTGCTTAAAGCAAAACAAGAGTAGATGCTCGGCCTGGGGTAGGTCATGTAGGAACCACACTTACTACGGGCACTACTCGTGCCGTAACTGCCTTGTATCTGAGGCCAGACCCTCAGTCTCAAGAGCGGTGTCTCCACCTTGGTGGGTGTACGTATTTGGGAGTACTGGGCACCGAGAGCTACCGTGGGTTTGTTGGATGAGAAACCTGATGGCACTGTAGGCTGTACAGGTGCCGGCAGATTTGGGGTGCCCGCCAGGCAGGCGTGCATCCTTCTATCGTGAGGCTCGGTTGAATGCAGGTTGTAAGATTCTCTGTGTAAAGCCAGGACTGAGGGAGGGAGAGAGGGAGCTGCAGTCATGTCACCCTTCGACTCACAGGCATGGCAATGCCCTAAACCCGCATCTTCGTTGTCCTGAGAGAGGAAAGCAATCGCTTCCTCTGTACCCCAGTGGAGAACCCCCTTTTTAGCTGGTGGGGCATGGCTCTGGTTTTTAAGAATTCAGACTGCCTCAGGTAGGGAACAGATCCTGCCTGGGGCTGATGGAACGGAGCTGCCTCTGGATTCAGAGTAGGACAGCCCATACGATTTAAATTGCACCATAAAGACTTGCCAGCATCCTCATCCGATGTGATTTTTTTTTTTTTTAAATTAATCTTGTATGTTCCTACTAACGGGCACCGCATGAAGTTGTATTTGTCTGGTGACCAAGGAGTTAGCCAAGCTTATTCCCTGGACAGCGTTGTATTCTGGGGGGTGTGGGAAGCTGGCAGGACAGGGAGTGTTTGGTAGTTTCGGTGGAGTTTTCCTGCTCTGGGGACACAGGAGGCCCGTGACTGCCTGCCTTGTTTCCTGGTACCGGCTGAAGCAAACAGACGGCTTCCTGCTACAGGGTGGATGCTCTGCTGAGGAATTTCCAGAAATGCTGAGAAGTGCTGACTCACAGCTTACTGGGCTGAGGGGAGGTTTTCAACTCCTTGGCTGAAGCCAGCAAAAAATGTTGCTGTAATGTACTGTTTTATTTTTAGCAAGGGGGGAGGCTGTGTTGCTTAGGATGAAATGCTTGTGAGTGGTTTCAAAATGACAGACACTTTTAATATTTTTTTTTTCCTTTTCTATTTTTAGAACTTGGAAAACAGGTTGTTTTGCTAAAACACAGACACTTCTCTGTTTCTCCAGTAAATGAGTTGTTGTAAAGGAGCCTTAAGGAGTTCATGCAGGAAGGCTTTTACCACAACTGCAGTTCAAAATGTCCTTCAGAGTAGGAGATACCAAAGCATTTGAGACTGAAACTCAGCTGGCACCTACTTGCATGTATTTCTCACTCCTGCTGAGGTGGGACTGTAGCTCCAATTGTTGGGGCTGAAATGTAGCCAGGTATTTGCTGCTATTACGAGATCATTTTAAAAGCTTGGTGCTTGGGTTTCATCCTCCCTTGCAGTCACTTGACAAGTAATTGGCTATGCATTTTCTTTCTTTCTGATCAGAAAATGCCCTATATTGTTTTCTGCTAATGTTAGCCAGAAACTAGGGTGAGGGAGGAGTTATTTTGAGCTGTACCACCGCTCAAAATACGATTTTGGTGATTAAATTATAGGAGCAAAGTTCAAGGGTTTTTTTGTTTTACATTCAGTACATTTTTCTCAATGTGTTCCTGTGTGTGCATATCATTTTTCTGTTGAACAAGCACTGACTACTTTGGGATGATCTCCAACATATGTGCTGTCCCACAGAGTATTATAAATCGAATACAAATCTGTAAAACCTCTTCGACACTTACTTCTAATTTCTAGAATAGGATATCAGCTATTCTCCATTCACAGCTCTGTACCTCTGCATATAGACCTGTTGGGAGCTCATTTTTTACATCTTACTAGTGAACTCCGTAACCGTGAGTGATCTGCAGAATACTTCCAACCACAGTGCCATTAATTTTTGAACCTGTAGCGTAAACCAGTGCATTTTTCACACAAACAAACAAAAAAAAAAATCAAAAAATGAAACCCACACCTCTTACAGCAACTCTACAGCATCTGGCTTGAGGATAACTGATGCGTAGCTTCTCTGAGGAAGCCCGTTTCCCTCTTGTAGGTGGACATGGTCAATTACTCTCCTCAGTTGTTGCCCTGGGACCAAGTGATGGTGCGTGTCCTGCAGGGTCCTCGTCCGACAACAGTAGAGAGAAGAAGGATACCTCTGTGCAGGAAGTACAGGAGCACAGGACAAGGCTGTTCCATGATGTGCAGCGAGCTCATGTATTACCTCACCACAGCAGAAAAGTCCCAGTCTTAGTCATTTTAATGGAAATAGAGTCCTTGCATGCGAGCTGCTGCGGACAGAAGTAATTGTAGGCTGCACATACATCGCAAAATTTCCCCATCAAATCCACTTTTACTAATGACTCTAACCTTGCCAGCTAACCGTCTCCAAGAGAAAGCTGTTCTGCTACTCATACCTGCCAGTTCCCACCAAGATTTTACAGCAGCTGCATAATCTCTGAGAAGAGTTGCATAAGCATCTTTTCTTTGGTTGTGTTCTGGCACTTGCCACTATACTGGGAAAAATAATATATGCCTTACATTATTTCTAGCCACCTGTCAGTAAATTCAGGCCAAGAGCCATGGCAATAGCCTTGCTTGTGCCCCCTTTAGATAGATGTGTCATCCGACCTGGGTGGACAAGTCTCAACTGGATTGCCTGACTCCAGATAACCCCTTCTATAATCTGCTGCTGCTTGACCCTTTCTAGTTTGGATGCGGCACAGAATGTACTGTTTTGCAAAGATTCTGTCTCTAAACTTTTTAAAAATAAAAATTATGCCTGGATGTTGTCCAGCTTTCCAGGAAACATGTTGGTACGACATGTATCAGTGTAGTAGAACATCTACTCGTTTTACGGTCAGCTTTTTGTAACTGAATCTGCCCTAGTAGAATCCAGGAGTCCTTTCTAGTAATATCATACTTCACAGTCTGGTTCCTGTCTTTAAAACAGACATGTCCTGCAAAGCACTTTCTGCTTGTGGCAGTGAAAGCTTGTGCCTTCTCAGATATCGTGCTCTCCTCGTGCTACCTGTTGTTGCATAGCTTTCTGATCTCTTCACTATTTGATACGGTTTGCTGCTAGCTGCACTACAGTCTTGGTAGCTGTGTGAAATCACAGAAATTCATGTCTGTGCTTCAGTTGTCATGCTGCTTTTTGTTAGTGTGATTGTCTTAAACCATTTTCACTCTTGATCTTGAGGAATCTCCTACACCTTTCTTATTACCTTTGCTTACGGTCATCAGGGCAACCCATTTCTTTGTGATTATAGTGGGTGCCCCAAAAGAGCAGGAAGGGCAGATTAATGGTAAACATTGAGTAGTCAGCCAGATTATCATTATCATCACTTTTGTGATGGCATCGTCGTTAATTGTCTCTTGCTCTGTTTGTCCACAGTAGTCTCGGCGTTTGGAACAGCTTGGTTCCAGAACTACACTGCGTATTGCTCTTCACTGGGTAGGGTGAATCATGCCTTGATTTATCTGTAAAAATGAGATTATGGTGGTAAAAAATAAGACATTTTAAAAATTAATAGTCAGAATTTGAGTATCCCGAGTCGTACAGTTAAGACAATCTGATTGTTTTAGTGAAGATTAGAGGAACCCTTTGTGAGGAATTTTAAAGAATACACACACTAGACACAGCTATGTGGGTGTCTGGATATATGAATGATAAATTTCAAGAATGTAGACTGATACTTATAAGCAGCTTGAAGCAGTGAATAGAAATCAGTCATACTTTGTTTCAACCAAGAAATAATCTAGAGAGACTGAGGATAGAAAGATGGAACAGATGATTAAGGAAGAAATATCTTACCATTATTTTGTGAGGATCTCCAGCTCTCTCAACCTCATCTCAGCTTCTACTAAGCCTCTTTAGTTATCTTTTCAGTTGAGTTTTAAACTTTTCCCTTTAATTTCTTTTGATTACCATCATGATCCCATGGTGTAATCAAAGTTAGAAGCTGGATTGGTCATAAACTGTCATTTAAAACTTAAACTAAACCAAGGTTTGCCTCTTCCAAGGTAGCAGTGGGTTCAATGCAATGTCAGTCTGCTTCAGGATTCCCATATGTCCGTTGTGGCCCTAGTAATCAATATGTCAAAAAAATTAATACACCTGCAACTGTCAAGAAGACTTTTGCCAACATTCACTTGTGCTGGCTGTGGGCTGGTAAGGGCTTCGTTATTAACATATTCACATTGAGAGCCTTGTGGAATATGGAGCTTCAGTGCATACCAACATCTGATCATCCGTGTGCCTAGCCCTGCTGGGTACCCTGAACATCATAGTTTGGCGATTTCCTTCCTGTGCCATGGATTCCAGAGTCCATTTCAAAATGTCTCTCCTGCTATAGAGCTGGGAAAATTTGTCTGTATTCCTGCATTCCTGGCCTTCCACAGTAATATATCCTTCTGAAATAATTAAGGTATCAAAGGATGCAGCTGGGGTTGTGCCTATAGGAAACAAACAAGGAGCAGGAGCATAGTTTTCACACAGACATGTCTGTACTAGCAAGTAATGTGGTGTGGTAGGAGCAGGTCTGTGGAGTAAAGCTTGGTGTGGAAGATTGGTCCTGCCATATGCATTGTGGGGTTTTATTCGAGGCTTTAGGCTGGTCACAGTGGGCCAAATGCCTTTTAGAAGCAGGAGCACACTGTCAGGTCTAGTTTCATCCCAAAAGAATCCATTTGGTGAGCTCAGAAGGCTGCTCCACGGTGCAAACCAAAGCACAGGGAAGACGAAGAGGTTTGCCTCACCAGCACACTCCTGATCCGAACTGCAGGACTGGTGTGGACACACCCACGATGACCAGACATCAGACCAATCCATCTTTCTCTGCTTGGCTTGCTCTGAGAATTCCTATTGTCATACATATACACAGATGCACAGTCGTAAACAGATAAGGCCCAGACAATAAGCTGCTTTTTTTAACGCTTAAGAAGAAGGGGAAAAAAGTGGATGATCAGCTGTTAAATACCTGGGTGTTGCTCAGTCTGGTGATGGTGACTGAGTAACCAGTTGTTGCCATTGTCAAAGTCGTGGACCTTGTCCTGCTGCATCTGTTCTCTTCTGGAGTCTCTACAACAGTGCAAATATGCTAACATTGTTCCCTTGTAGCTGGTGTGTATTAACTTGAAATAGGTGAGTTTTCATTCGCACAGTTACCCCGGAAATTGTTGACCACTTGTGCCTTACCATATACTTGATGGTACACTTGGAATGGTAAGTGGGGCAACCAGTCTTAAACACTGTAGTTTTTGTAGAGGAACAAGTTGAGAGCTTACCACGACATGGACACCCAGGAGAAATAGCTAAGCAATGTAAGATGGTAGTCATTTACCTTGCTAATGTAAATAAGGAATTTCTGGTTCTTTCAGGCTTAATTTTTGTAAAGTGATAGGATAGAGGTGTCCCTTAGATAGAATAAAGTGCACACACCACAGCAGTTGCAGACTTGATCCTCCCTAGCATCCAGCTCAGGTGCCAAGGTTTCCTTCCAGCAGAAGCAGGCTCATGTGGACTTCTACCTTGTTCCTTTACAGGGCCAGGTCAGAGCACTGGGTCAGTCAGACCCAGTCAGGTCTGAGCATCTTTTAGCACACTGTTACAGCTTGCTCTTCTGAATAGAAGTCTCAGATAGCCAACTTGCAGGTAGCAGGTTTTTACAAACATTGTGTACAAGTGAAGAACTGAGCTGTCAGTATGTACGTCAGGATGTAATTGCCTGGAGACAGGGTTGCAGTAAGCTTAGGTAATAAAAACTGGGCTGAGAAAACAATTGGTGTACCATACGGAACAGATGGTTGCTTTATGGATTTTTCCTTTTCCTGTTTTCCTCTTTCCATAGAGAATACGCGTTGCGGCGAGGGCAGAGATAGAGAAAGTCTTGGCAGCTTCTAGTATGCCAGAGACTTCGTTCCGTGCAGCGAGGAGGGGTGCAGTTCCCAAGAAAGATGTCAAGTACAGTAATTAATGTTCTTCCTTCATGTGATGGATGCTGTCTGTATTTAGAAAGATCTGAGCTTGCACTGGAATACAAGTCATGTAGCATTTTTCTTGGTATAGTGAAGAACTCGAGTGTTTTTATTCGTGATACTTGAGGCTTCGCTCCCAGACATAGTTTAGAAATGCGTGACATTCCTTTTACGTTTCGAAGTGAAAAGTGAGCCAGGGGGAGCAGGAAGGACATTCCGTAGCTCAGTGAATCTTTTAGCAGTTTTTCATTGTGTCATACTTGTTTTTATAGAAGCAACTTCAAAACTAGGGCAATAAGAGCAGCAAATTAGTTTTTGCCTCGTATAAAAACAAACATGATCAGGATCTGTTCATCTGTTAAGGAGTTATTCATGGAGCCAGTTATTATCATATACAACTTTCCTCTTTTGACAGCCTTCCCTCCGACTGGTCAAAATATGGTATCTTCAAAACAAACAATGTTTTGAGTTTTCCTTCCTTCTTAACTTCCCCTGTTTCCCTAACAGTGAAATGCTAGTAACCTCATTTGAAATAATCTCTGTGTTTGTATCTGTGTCTCTTACAGCTGGGATGTGGCTCCAGTAATTCTGCTGTGTAGCAAGTTACTTCCAATCTTAGTCATGTAATATATCTTCTCGTATTTTTATTTCCCTTTGTTCCAGAATATAAACATCAGCAAATATTATCTTGATTAATCCTCTCCCTGTCCTCCATCTCCTCTTAAAAAAAAATAAATGCAAGTTTATTCTTTTCCAACCAGAGGCTACTAGTCTCTGTGAGGAAGAATGTCCTTTTTGCCTTAAACATACTTGTTTTGTTTTGGTTTAACCTGCATGGAATTCATTGTTATCTGAATCAATACATCTTTTCTGTAACCTCTCTGTACTCGTAAGACAGAGTTAGCGGCCTGAAACAAAGATTTTGGGCAATAACCTCATATTTATTAAGATTGCAAATGGACAATTCTGTGGTCTAGCAAATACATGTAAAAATATTTAAGATACTGTAAACCTGATTTTGGGGATGAGAAAGGAGAAGCCAGCTAGCCTGGACACCTAACTGTGACAGCACATACTCAGAGTTTTCTCTTTTGGCAAACCTAAATTTAAGACAGTGCGTGTAACCTCAGTTCTGCCAAAGCCCTCATGGGTTCACTGTTTGTCCAGGGACAGAGGAGGATCGTATGCCGTGACCTCAAATGTTACCACCGTGTCATGGTAGTCCGTGTCATACGGCTGGATGTATGCCAGTCATGTGGTCAAAATCTCATCCCCTTCTCTGCTGACTCTTGACCTGACACACACTTGAATGCCTTGTAATATAAGGAAGGAGCATAATCAAAGGCTACTAGATGAGGAAAAATAGACTTTATATTCCAAATACTCCTCTACATTCCTGATTTCGTTTGGCTTACGCCACAGGCTTCCCATCCATCAGGTTTTCTGTTGTGAGCCTTGATTTGGCACATAAAAAAATGAAATCAGTGGTGCTTCTCAGTTTCACTGAATGATCAGTAAATAAAATTAATGTTAGCAAAACACTGGCCTGCTGGGTTTGAGGGAAGGCGAGAAAAGGTGTGCATGTGGGGCAGGGGTTTACCATTTCCTTAGGGAGTTTGGATGAGCTATGTCAGGGACTGCTGTTGTTCCCAAGAGCAGCAACACTTTGAGAGAGACTTAAAGATGCTTCTGGCTCCTTCTTTATGAACTCTGAATCTTGTGCTGCTTCTCTCTAGAGGCATGTGCAGACTCGTCCTTAGGATGTATTTGTTCATATGGAATGTGAGGATCTAGAATACATCTAAATTTATTTACTGCCAACTAACCAGAGACACTCGCTTTGGATTTGAGAGGGAAGAGAACTTCAGACGTAGTAATTTGTCTGTGTTGTAAGCAGCTAAAGAAAAACTAAGGAAAGGGTAGGTAGAACATAAAGAAAATTGGAATTTACCATGTATAGTCTGTGTCAAATGGGATGCATTTAAAGCAGAAAATTAATAAACTGTGAGCTTTGAGACATACTTCTGTACAAATATATGTTTTACTGGCTAAGGCTGCATTAATTTTCTTTCTCTATTATTTTCTGAGCGTGTACCATTAACCATGTTACCAAAATTTTCAATGTAAAAGCCAAATATTTAAGACCACATGTAATATTCGGAGTATTACCCATGAAATCATAGTAACAAACCAAAACAACTAGCTGTTAAGGAATTTTTGAAGCTTCTCTAACAGGAAAGCCTTACTTGTGGGAGAACAGCTTTAATAGCCCGGTGTGAAAAATGAATGAGGGGATAGCCCACCCTTGGTTTTGAGCTAGGTTTCCTGTTAAAGCAGTGGTGGAAAGCGTTCTTCCCGGAGGAGGATATGCCGTTCTGCTGTGTTTGCCTGAAAAAGCTGAATTCAGTCATTGTGTCTGTATTTTGGCTCCTTTCCCACTGTGAAAGTACAGGGCAAACTCCTGCCTGCTTACTCCCTGTGAGCTCGATATCCTCATTAAAGATCAGGGAAAAGAGAGGGGAAAACCCAAGGAGGTGAGTGAGTTCATTTACATACCGTGCCAGGGCCAGCACATGGTTTAACACATGATACGGTAGTGAACCTTTTTGGTGAACGTGCTAAAGACATTGAGGGGCATTTCACACTGCAGGGATCCAAGACTGAAATTTCTCATGCACAGGCAAGAGTGAAAGTGCTTTGTAACTTAATTGCATAACATAAATAGCATGTTTTGTATTTAGTAAGACAGAGAGCTGGGACAATATTTGATTTTTATTGTTGTGTTCCTGTTCCTGTTATTACTAATAATGCTTGAAGTATTTAGTACATCCTGTCATTCCTGGAGTCATGGTGTCTTACGGTCTATCTAGTTCGCTAGGAAGAAAGGGCAATGAGAAGCACCTAAACTGAGGTGCATTGGTGTTCGTCTTGTGCTGTGACATCTGCTTGGATGCTTTTTTTGTCTTTGAAACTGGATTCTTTTAGGGTGTTTTTTTACTCCGTTCCTGAGCAGAGCCCTGTCTGCTGCCCCGAGGTGGAGTGTGTTCTCTTGCCACTTCGCCTGTGCTGTCTCCAGTGCACATCACACCCTTCTGGGAGCAGTTTCTGTTCACCATCTCTGCACCAGCGTTTTCCTGGGTTGACGAACTGAACCAGCTCACAGACAAGTGGGGAGAAGGTCTGGGACCTACTTCCCCTTTTTTTAGGGTTAACCACCCTTAGATGAGCTCAGCTGAACCATCTAGTCTTATGCTGTTGGCAACACTAGAAAAATTTTCTGAGTGCAGAAGGGATTTCAAGGAAATAGTCTTCTTTTCTGAATTTCCTTGCATCCTTTTGACTGGAAGCTGACAGTAACCTGTTACAACTGTGCTACACACAGGTAGAGTAGTAACCTCTTAGCATCAAACAAGCCAAAAAGGAAGACCTCCTTATTAAATATGTTGTTTAGTAGTATAGCAGACTTATATTTACAAAGACTGTAGCTTGCAGTACACCTTGTTTAAGAATGAATTGTGTCAGAATAATAAGCCTACTTATACTGATACAACTATGTCTGTGTAGTGAAATGCAGTGTTGATAACTGAAGTGGTAAACGCAAAGAAGTGAAAGTTCATGTTGACAAATAGGAGAGTGAAAGGCATGCGTGAACACAAGCCTCTGTATGAGTGTATTGAGCCTTAGTATAGATATAGCCCTTAGAAGGCCTGTAGTGGGTTTGAGGGACTTCTGGAGAAAGGGGTTAGTTTTGTTTGGGTGAGGGAAGATGGAGCTGAAAGGAGAAAACCAGCAGTATGACACACGGTGGGAAAGAATTTCCATAGGCAAGTTTGGTGAAATGAGGCATCTCCTAACTTTTCTGTCCTCATAATGTTTTATGTTCAAGGGTACCTTTAGGGGACATACATCACTAAAATGGTTGTTGTTGGGTGAAAATCTCCCTAGTTTCCCAAACAAAAATTGAATTCTAGGTCTTGCATGGCTGCACTATTGTACTATCTCGTGTACCCTACTCTCAGGTTGTTTGTCATATTTTTGGTGGGTCTCCGTATGCCTGGTTAATTTTCAGTATCAGGTCTTTTCTAATGTGGAGAATGTCGGTGCGGGGTGGGGGGGCAGGGGAAGAGTGAAAATTCAAAGTGAATTAAGTCAGTTCTCTTCTTCTCATCTTTTTAGTTACTCTGAATGCTCATTGATTTTATGCGTGCTTTAAGAAACTGCATCTCCTGAGACTTTTCAAAGAGCTGTGGGGCTTCTCTCTGCACGGACTCAACTGAAAATATGAGACATGTTTATTATGATCTCAGTTGTTCCTTAAAGGTCAGAGCACCAGATTAATTTATGACTCAGCACTCTAGTTACTGCAGTCTAGGTAAAATGGAGACTGTAAATAATTTTCGTCACCATTTCTTAATTTAGAAGCACTGTGTTCCTTTTGTACACAAAAAATGCTTGCTTTCTGCCAAAGTGTTAAAATTTCAGCAAAGAAATTGTGAATTTCTCCACTTTGTAACAAATAAGTAAAGAAGAAAGGAATTCCATCACCGCTTGTTTTTCTGTGTGGCCATATACTTTGAAATAAGTGATTTAGGAGGTTGTATTCCAACAGACGGATTTTGTTCGTGGTTGTTGGAAAGCTGAATTTTTATCTTGTGTTTGGGAAACTGTATCTGAGTTTAAGTAGAAATCAAACCATATTGTAAAGATCAAGACTTAGAGGGAAAGGTTTAATCACAAAATAGTAAAATACAGTTAAAAAAACGAGTCTGCGTAGGCTGATCAGAGAATCTTGGAATTTTTGTTTGTTTTATGGTTACCATTGAAGAAAAACATCATCACATTTCTGGGAATCTTGCGTGATCAAGGATTATAATACTGAGACCATGTTTATATTCATTTTTCATTTAAATTTTTAAAAGCGGATACTTATCTGTGACATGATTAAAGTTCCTGTTGCCTGCTACCAACCAAGCAGAGGCCTGGGAATTTGTGCCCTTGCTGGATTTTTCATCGTTACCGTGAAAGGAGCTCTCTTTCCTTAACATCTTTGTTTTGAACAAAGAAGTTCAAAGCTGATGGCTGGATGACAGCGAAATGAAGAAATAGCTATAAACCATTGTAATTGACCCAATTCCAAGTAAAGATAAACCTTTCTGATTTACAAAGTGTCACGTTTTAGCTTGGTCTGCTCTCTCAGGAATTTTGTCTGAAAAAATAAAATGTGAAGTGTATGATCGGCTTGGTTTTAAGTAGAAAAGCTCCGAAACTGCAGTTGTCAAAGCACGCTTTGGCTGTACATGGTTTTGGCCCGGGCAAATAAGCTTGCTGCTGAGGGGAAAAGAAGAGAGTGAAATCCTTACCAGCTTTAGGAACACCAAATATGTGGCTAATAAGTACCAACCTCAGCAGCGTCGAGGGTGTTTGCTCAGGGAGAGGTGGGGGTTTGCCCAGTCCTGATGCTTCTGGCTGATGATTTTGGGATTGGAAATCAAGGCTCTCCATTTCCAGAACAGAAAGAAATCCCTCTTGCGACATTGCGCTTCCCTCCTCTCCCTTGCAGACGGACTCTGTTACAGAGGCGCACAATTTTGCTTGAGATATGCAATGCCGGGGTTTGTTCCTTCACCTTGAAAGCGGCTTGAAAAAAAATCTGTCCTTGTATCTTGTCTCCAAGGCTTAAAGCATCTCTACGTTTAGTAAGCCCTTCTGCTGAGAAGCTGGTGGAAAGGTTTGTGCAATGAACTGCCACTAGCCCAAACTGAAACATTTGCAGTATGAAGCTACTTGAACTATTTCACTGCTCTGTCGTTCTTATCCTCATACTAGTGAGGGAGAGATTTTTCCCCTGACCCAAACATTTTGGAGTTTTTTCAGCATTTCCTGAACACTTGGCTCCAAAAGGACACCAAGTGCTACTAGAGGTGTAAGATGAATTCCACTGACAACTGTGTGCTCTCAGACCTTTAAAAAAAGTTTTAAAAATATGGCATTTTTTACACCCAAATAATTTGTAAGTGTCTCACTGCCTGATGCTGGAGCTTGAGGCATCATGTTATCATGAATTACCGTGTTAAACCTTTGAATGAAAGCTTAGAACGGTAAATGACCATACCTGTATGTGGGAAAATATCCCTACATACCTGTAAATACCCCACATACGTTCCACAAAGGTACGTACCTGTACCTTAATGGCAATATATGTGATTACTATATAGGGACTTAATGGCAGCAATTAAGTTATAGTATTGCAACTTTGAATATGAAGCAGCAGTATTTGTCCTGCACCCTCTACTCCCCCGTTTCCACCGCGGCTGACTGATTGGTTGCCTTTTGCCTGCCCTCCATCCTTGGTTTGAGGAACAGTGTGAAGTTTACTTTGCTTTCCTTGCAAATTCTCCCTCAGGCTGCCACATCCCTTTGTGCTTTATTTATTGCCAACATGTTTAATTAGGAAAGATGAAGGGATCTAGTACCCTTCACAAAAGGCAACCCATAATTTATAGATACAGAATGTAATTAGTTCTTAATTACTTGTGTTCAGTTAAAAAAGGGGGTTCTTCAGCAGATAAACCCTGATAGGTTTTTTTTTTTTAAATCAAATGAAGGCGATTTGCTTGCTCAAAGATGTGTATGCTGAAAATGAGTATCCTCCACAAAGCTCGAGTTTTAGTTGATGTGAAGAACTTCAGCCACTTAGATCTCCTTGTGATTCAGATAATAACACCTTGTCAGTCCACACTGATTTCTAACCCCTTCTGTCTGCCCATAATAAAAGGAGGTTTGGTCTCCGCTTAGACAGTTTAGGATTTACCATTCATTGGTAGTCCAGCTTTCTTTACATTAGCAGTAGTAAAGGAGAGGATTCACTTTTTGTTCAAAAATGAATGTTTAAAAGACCTAGCACCCCCTTTGCTTCTATCCCTACCCCTAGCAGAGCTGTACTCCTCGTAATTCTGGGTAAAGCACTCTCATAAAAGCTTAGCAAAAAAAAAAAAAGGTAACTTCCTGCCTGCAGGCTCAGTTGGCTTCCTTGCATTTGGGGTGTTTTGGTTTCACAAATTGGAGTAAAAAAACTCTTTACAGCGAAAGAGTAAGCGGGGTTCTGGTAGGCACGGAGGTAACGTACTGTGCGTCTGTTCGGTACGTGATTTAAAGGAGTGTCTCAGCGACGAGCAGAACCATTTCTGTGCAAGTCCTGTCAGTTTCCATTTTATAATTTTTTTTTTTTTCCCCCCTAAACCTAGCATATTGATCTCTGGATTTCTTAGGGGCAGTTTTTCTTGCCTGTCAAGTGGAAGAGGAGTCGGGAAGCATTTCTCTGGCCAACACCGTCCCCTTACGCTTTCGTAACGCGTAAGCGGTAGAACATTTCACCTACGTTATTCTCTTGTGGTTTGACGTTTGTTATTCTTCTTTCTTTCTCTGGCTTTGGTGTCTATACTCCATAGTGAGATTGGGACTGTTCCGTTTTATTATACCTCACAGGTCTGTAACTGGCTAATTCTGAGCAGGCTACGTGCGAGAAGCTGTCTGTGATGATCAGAGCAAAGAGCAGGGTTTTGCTTACATGTCTGCACCCGGCTGGTGTCAAAACACTGGTGTCAGGAATGATGTCAGTTCTGTGGCAAAGGTTTCTGTTGTCTTTGGGTTTTGGTGGGGTTTTTTCCTTTTTTTAACCAAAGACCCTCACCATGATCTGCTAAGAGGCAATCGAGCTCTCGCCATGATCACTCACATTTTACCGTAGAATGAGTATCTACAGCTTCCGTGTTGGCCACAAGTTGCAGAGCAGTTCAGAGCCCTGTTCTTGGGTGTAATGACAACCTTCCTTACAGCAAGCTCTGTTTTAAAGAGAGAGTGCAAATCCCTGCTGTAAGAAGACTGTCATTAACTCTGGATAAATTGTGACTGACGTGGGATGAGGCAGAACGGTTTGAGAAGAGTATTTAGATTGCAGTTTTAGTGTTTGTGCTGCCTTGCTTCTTTGATTTTTGCTAGCTTGGGATTGGGACTGTTTGGCGCTTCAGTTTTGACAGGAGCTAGGTGACATTAGAAGAACAATGATGGAAGCAGTTATTGTGGGATGGGCAGTTCCTGGCTGCTTACCTCAGCTGCAAAGGAACCAGTTGGAATTAGCTTAAGTGTTGAAGAGCCTGTTTCCGTAGGAAGTTGGCTTTTGAGTGTGTTCATTGGTGTGGGGGTTTTTAAGGCAGTAAAGAGTACGAGGTAGAGAATGATACTGGCACCCAAGGCTGAGGCCTGTGGTACACCCCTGCCTCAGCTGTTCCAGCCTCCTCCGACTGTTGTGGCTTGTTCCTGCTCCTGCACTATGGCACACCTCGCTTCTGCCAGCGTAAGGATGTTGGGGCTCTGCCGTGACCTAGATCTGATCAAGGGGGCTGATCAGCTATAAGATCTTGAATATCAAAAGTTTTTGGTTTTTTTTTCCTTTCTTTTTCTGAAGGCAGGGGTTTTCATTTACTTTGTTTTTCAGGTTGGATGAGTTCTTTATCTGGTTAGCAGCACAACCCACAGACGCGTCAGCCTAAATGAAGGGTGAAGGTATTGTGAAGCCAGAGCTTTCTTTTCTCTGTTGCTTTAGACAAGTTACCAACCTCTGTACCTTCATTTCTCATTTAATGAGATACAGGGAGAAATACTTTAATTAAAGCAGGAGTTATAAGACACCTGTTTATTAAAACTATTGCCTGAGCTTTTCAATTTTTGTGCAATACTCTAAAAACTTCAAGGAAAAGATACTGTTAAAGAACTAGGTATTGCTTTCATCTGGCTTACCACCTGTGTCTTTAGATGTTGATGCAGTAACAGTTTTAATCTTACTAAATGCTTTTTTCAGTAGAGGAGACACCCTGCCCTCTTAGATACAGAGCTGCCCATACTGGGTTTCCAGTTGTGCTCATTCTCGTTGTGAGGACTGAAGCTACATGCTTAAGAAAACATTCATTGGTTCAGCAAAACTGTCTGTTCAGCGGAGGTTCAAAGATGTCGCTGATGTTCTCCTTTCTGTTTTGAATCTACACGAAGCATGACTGCCCTCTTAAAATCTGCAGGAACAGCTTAAAACCACCTCTTGCTCCCTGATTTTCTGTGGCATATCAGCTACAGTGGAGCAGTAATACTGGTGAGCAAAAGAAAAAATAGTTTAATAGCACGAGCCACAGAATTTTGGAGTTAAATCGTCCATTACCTTCTTAAAAGATTGTTGCAAAGTGAGTGGCTGCCACACAAGACACTTGCACTTCAGAAATGCAGCTCCTGAGCTGCACTGCGGCATTTTTTATTTCAGTGAGTTAAGTGAAAGCATCTTTCGGTCCTACATGTGAAAGTCTTTATTTCAATTTAGCTTTACCTCAATTTCCGTATGCGCTTGCTTTGTCTGATAGAGGCCAATACGCCCACTCACGTCTACAAACAATCAACAGAGCGATGAACTGACAAAGGCGTTTCTCTTGAAGGCTGGGAAGGGAGGGATTGATATCACCAGGACACACCGATAGCAGCAGGCTCATGGAGCCATATAAATGTGTAATTAGTGAAATGTGACGCTTTATGCCTAACGTTTGGCAACTAATATCTCTGGTGTGCGTTTCAGTAGACTTCTGTTGAAAATAGGCGTCTTAGATTTGTGTGGTTGGTTTGAACAGGGAGGAAAGAGTTGGCAGAGTGTCTGGGCAATTAAAACTCTTGCTGTGTGAATAATAGGTAGCAGAGGTAATAGTTTGATAAAGGTGGAGTAAAAATTCTTCTTAAGCTGTATACTGGGCCCTTAAATACTAAACTATGATTTATGTTATACCCACGGTTACTTTCCCTTTGATGTATCTGGCTGAAGACTTAGATTTAACCCCGTCTTCGTGACTTATCTCCTCGCTAAGTTGAGCAGGCTCAAGAGCGAACACCGCCAAGAGCACAGGCAAGACCACAGGAAAGCATCGTGTTTGGCTTGTGCCTGCACGTCTTTCTCAACATTTATTTCTGTGAAAGCTACCGTTTCAAAAATAAGATTGTCTGAACAAATATTGCCAATTACTCTTCTTCTTCGTTGTGTTGTAATGGCATGGGCCTAAATAATTCCTCCTCAGTTCCAGAATCAGTCACCCTTGTGTTGAATGCTCAGTGAGAATCTGGACTCTCGGTGAATCAGGCAGCTGTTATTTTCTTCGCGAGTTTTAAGTTTTAGTCATACAAATATAGCAGGATCAAAAATGAAGAGAAGTTGCTGAAACAGTCATAATGCAAATCCTGAACTTCTGATTTTTGCCAGATGAAATATTAAAGAAATCTCCAGTTCGTGGTATTTGGTAGCGTTCCTGAATGCAGACAAGGGAAGACCCTGTTCTAGGTAACTAAATGGGGGCAAAACCTTAATAAACCAAACACTTCTATTTGCCAGCATCCAGGATGGATCTTATCTGTGTTAAAAATTTGAGTTTCTTTTTTTTGCATTGAAGTAGCTAAACCCTGATGCAGCTTCTGTGTTTGACTTCCCGTGGTTGTAAAGAAGGCGTCATGGGGGTGGAACCTGGCGCTGAAGTTAGGCAATGCACCCTTACCTGTATTGTGTATAGCCATACAAGTATTAAAATCCCTAGGGACAGCTATGCCTCGAAGACTTACATTTTATAGCATTATATCCATTTTGTTCTGTAAAGTAGTAATTTTATGGCTGATTTACAGTTTGTTTATGAAGTAAAAATAAATTATTTTGATTTTGTTTCTGAGGCACCAAATAACTCAAACCTAAATCCTGCCAGCATAACCGATTAACCTTGTAACAGCATCTTTGAGATATTAATGTACGCACTACCTTATCTTTAGCTTTATCTGACCTTTATCTGTTGATTTTAATATCCTTTGTGGTTGCTAGTGACGTGTTTTTGTTGCAGACAGTGAGGGATTTTGGCTCCTGTTTATTTCTCTGGTTTATCCCCATTCACTCTGTTCTGTCCTTTCAAAGAAATAACTACATTAAGCAGAAAAAAACAAGATGATAAACCGTAGCCCAGAAGCACGACAGGAGTCTTGTCTGCTTGAAGAAAAGCATGCTTCAGAAAGCAGGCTGCAAGCTGCATGTACAGCTACTGCTCTAATGTGGATTGACAGGGAAAAAAGGTGACAGGTGAATTGCTCATCCTGTACAAATACAGAAGAATCTTTTTTACACTTCTCCAGCATAATTTACATCTCTCTAACTTACGTAAAGTATTGATATGGGGTGAAGTTTAGGCATTGCAGATGCTTGCAGCATCATGTCGTCTTGCAAGGCTTGAATGCTTGTAATCCATATCACTAAACCTATAGAAAAATAATCTGAGAATTAAAAACAAAAGATGGGGAGGAGGCAAGAGTATGATTTTCTGTTGTTCTACTGCATCAAATTGGCTCAGCAGGCTCAAGCGTATCCTTGAGCAGCAGAGAGGCAGAAAGTAAGCAGGTGATGGGTTTCAGCTGCAGCGTGTCTGGCTGTGGTGTGGGTGGTCACTGGCCATTGCCCACTCTGCGGGTGCCCGACACCTGCTCACGCCTTCCACCTTGGTGGACATCGCTGCCCCGTGCCAGCCGGTAGCAGAGATGGATGTGTGAAAGTCCTTGGTGTACCTTAGCATGAAATATGAGTGGAAACTGATGACTTGAGGCAGTTTGCATTAACCTGGCTGGCTTTGCACTGAAAGGATGCTCTGCGATGGGGGTAGTACAGGCCTGGTGGTACCTGGTGCCAAATGGCTGTGGGGGGTGGGTATCCTGGACAGGCACTGCAGCTGGGTCTAGAAGAGGATGGACTGGTTACACAGAATCACAGAATGGTTT
>NW_010260955.1:0-7798 GCF_000690775.1 Eurypyga helias
CCGCGCTCCCGCTGGGCTGCAGCTCGTGGGCCGAGCGCGCCATCTGCTGGTGCGAGGGGGCGGGTGCGCTCCGCCCGGGCGGCTGCGGGTCCTGTTGCTGCTTCTCAAAGGCACCAGCTTCATCACTCTTCAGGAAGCCTAGTTCTTACATTTACTTTTTAGCCAAAATTGTTTCCAAACAGTTCTCATGATACCACAAACTTTTTAGGGTGAAGGGATGGCAGAAATCTATTGTTTAGTCACTGCAGATTACTTGTGAACTGTCATTTGATTCAGTGGTTCATTGAACTTCTAGGTTTGATGCAAGTGCAGACAAGCGAGCAGAGCTGGAGGAACATGTCTACAGGTTATTTGTAATTAAAAAAAAAAAGGAAAATCCTCTCTCAGGTTCCACATTTCCTGCCTAAATTGCCCCTTGTTTTTTTCACAGATAGAAAGGCACATTCCTGTGTAGTTAAACACACAGAGGCCTTGCTTATTCTGCTGTGGAACACCAGGATGTTGAGAAGTGCAATTTTTCTGCTTTCACCAAAGCTTTTCCTGCTGGTTGATAATTGTGCCTGGAGACTTTTTACTTCTTCCCCCCAAGTTTCTTTTTTAAGTATATTTGAAGTTACGGAGAAGCACTGTGACTATAATCTAGTAAATTCAAACCTGTTTGCTTGAAATTTTAAATCTAGCTATATATCTTGGCACTAGTACTACCTAATTATACATCTTATAACTTGGTATTTTATGTAAATTAATGCAGGGCAAGGATAAAGAAACACTTTCGTCAACGCTACAAACAGAAATGATATTTCCTTTATTGGAAGACTGTTTTGTGATGGCCACCTAGCTAGGGGAGGGATAATAATCGTATAACTTCTCATGTTGGATACTGTGGAAACTTTTTGCTTTAAAGAAAGAAGAAAATAGGAGGCCAAATTTCAAAGCTCAATCTCAGTTTTGCCTTATTTAGTGTTATGTGCAACTTTATATATACCCTTTCCGCTCAGAACTGGTCTTCAGTAGTTTTAGTACTCTCTTGATTCTGAGCTTGGTGTTCAGAAAAGTGAATTTACTTATTGGGCTACAGTCCAGCAAGTGAGCACACTTTTTTGCATTCTCAAGGTTGTTTCAGTGCTTTCCTTCAGAACCATTGCTCTTTGCAGTTTAATCCTTCAGGAAAATGGTTCACACTCCAGAAGTCTTTATTTAATATTGCAGCGGGGAGGACAGATTTGAAGTTGCTTGTAGTTTCTGGGAGTTTGTTTGGTTTTACAGCAAGGGTTATTTGTTCTGTTTTGACAGAGACCTGTTAAAAATGTGGAAAAGGATTAATTAGTGTTCTAAGAAGGTTCTTCACTTAAAGGATTTAATGATAAAAAATGTGTTGCTGTGATCCCCACAATGTAAACTGAGGAACCAGCTTAATTGTGGTAACTTAAATGACCTTGGGCATCTGGATTGTGTTTGTGAATTCCTGACTCATGAATTTGCACAAATAGGCATGTACAAAACAGGAATTTGCTGAGTTGCGTTGGAGTGTTCTCAGATAAAAGATTACAATCATATTTTTGAAAAGAATGCTTGGTGAAATATGCTTGTTTGAAAATGCAAGTGGAATTTTTTAAAAAGGTGATAGTAATGCAATTAGGGGTCAATGAGGCTGTTTTTTCTTAACTGTGTTACCTAGAGCATACACCAAGATTCACAATGGTGTCTTTTTTGTTTAGCTAAGATGACTTTGTAATTAATGTGAATGACTAGCTCAATTTGGGTACTCTATTCATCCAGAAGTGGCAGATTAAACTTTTGTTTTCCTTTCTTTAGTTTTCTGCTGCAGTTTTACTGGTAATTCATTCAACATTAAAAATGTTAACATCTGCATTTTGAATTGAGTGATGAATAATGTAATAACTGCAAATAAAATACAAATCTGAAGGGATTATTTTGAAGTGGGTATGCTGTGTAGAATTCATGAAATGTGCTAGTCACTTAGGAGCTGTCAAGCTGTTGAAAATGTCTAGGTACTTAAGGGATTCATATTCTTCTAGTGATAGGGGCAGTCATTAGGAGGAGCTCAGATACTCAGAGGGGTTTCCTACGCTGAATCTAGAACAGAGCAGTGTGTGGTTGTGTCTGTAGTAGTAGTCTGGTTCAACTCAGAAGTCAACATTGGGGAGGCATCTACAGCACATCACCACTGACCTGGCCTTGTCTCCCAATCCGGGGTGATTTCAGAGCATGGAAATCCAGTTCCTCTCAAATGTAACTACGTTGGTATGTGCTCCAGCTGCAGTTGGATGTTTAGTTCTCAGGATGGGACTAGAGCTAGTCCAAAGGCAGTTGTTACCCCTGCCCAGTAGACACTACGTGGGTGATTAGGTTCTTAGTACTGTAGTGCTTTCAGTGTCTGTGTAAACTCTTATGCTGCATTGCTTGCTAGTGTAGACAGCCCATGTTGACATTCTAAAGCTAAACTGAAAAACATAGGATTGAGTTAAAATCTGAAGGGAAAAGTTTTGACTAAGTACTAGCTGTCCTGACCCTTAAATAGTTGTGCTTTGTAAAGTGATCCAGTACTAACAGTATTTCATCACCCTCTAATAGTGGGTTTGTTTCTCTTGAAACTCAAGTTATGTAAACATCTATTTTCCAGGATTCGTTTGTGATGTGCTTCTGGAAGAACAACTGAGAATCCATTATATACTTGCACTTCTTGGAAAATTCTCCTCCTCATGTATGTTGCAAACTAATTGAATTACCACCGAAATTCAGCATGGGAGGAGCTGTGAGTGCTGGAGAAGACAACGATGACTTAATTGATAATTTGAAAGAAGCTCAGTACATTCGCACTGAAAGTGTGGAGCAAGCCTTCAGAGCAATTGATCGTGGTGATTATTATCTGGAAGGATACAGGGACAGTGCTTATAAAGACTTGGCCTGGAAGCATGGAAATATACACTTGTCAGCACCTTGCATTTATTCTGAAGTCATGGAGGCACTGAAGCTTCAACCCGGATTATCTTTTCTAAATCTGGGTAGTGGAACCGGATACTTGAGTACAATGGTGGGATTAATATTAGGTAATGCAAACATTTTTATTTTAATGTAGTGGTTTCGTGTATTTTTAGAAGATTATACAAGCCCTGTAAAACTCTTCTAAAATGATAGTACTATATTTAAGCCTGGGTGTTGGAGATGTGTTGTTAAAATACTGTATGTTATTTAGAAGCTGTTCAGTGCCATTTCACAGAATGTTTTGGAAAAGAGGCACTTGTTCCTGTCTGCCTTTCTGTAGTTCAAAATTCTCATTTGAAAGGAAACGGCCCTTTTGTTGCTTAAAAGGGGAAGGGCATAGAGGAATAATTTTTGAGGACTAAAATTTTAGTCTGTACCATGTTTATGCTCTCATTCTAGGTTACTGTTTTGATCTTCAGTATATGGAAAGAAAAATCTAAATTGTAAAGGATAATGACTCTTGAAGAAACTTAATTGACATAAATCTTTATCAGTGTGCAAACAGTCTTTTAAAATACATTTATTTAATCAGTTTATTACTGGGAAATTTGGGGATGTAGACTGATAGGCTCTTTAAGCACTACAGGTCTGTAGGTTAAAAAAAACCCCTTATTTTAACAGATGACCACTGTGTTTTTTCTTTTGTTTTCAAATAGACTTCCTATATGGGAAAAAGGCAGAATGAAATATTGCTGTCTGAATTTAAAAATCTAACTTAAAGAGAAAAATGCTGTCTCCCCTCCACCCCCAGATATTTAGAATGTGGAGCATGTGTACTAACAAAATTTTTTTTAAAAAATGAATTTCATTACATGAAATCACTTGAGTATGTAGTTTTCATAGATGTATTGACTTTATTACATGGAGTCTTCATATTTCCTTGGTTGCAGAAAACTTACTGACGTAATATACAGATTTTGCACATAATTAAATATACACAACTGCAGTGTGAAGAGTTGGTTTGTTAATTTTAAATTAATTTAGATACTTTCTGTCATTTGTTCTTACTGATTTAAGAGTAGAAGTTATCCCTGTTAGTACACAGCAGAAGTGATTTGTTGGCATCTCCGTCAGTGTCTTCTGTTCCAGTTAATACCGATAAATTCAACAGATAGTATACTGTTCTTTTATGGAAGCAGGAATTATGGTCATTCACAAATAAAAAGTCTAGTTACCTGTTGAGAGTAGATATTTTTAGTTAGATTGTTACATTTAAAGTTCAGTGTTCTGTTTCAGTAGTAAAACAATTGGTAAATATTGCTGCATTTTTTTTCCTCTAAAATGTGTGCTCAAGGTTAGTGAGTAATGGTATTCATTTATTTCTCTGCCTGTGGAAACTGTTATTTCTTTATTCTTAATTGTGATGTTGAAAAATAATTATTTGTCCCTTATGTGTATTGTACTTGTATCTGTATTTATCTAACCTGTTCTGAATGGCTGTTGATTGGCAGTTGAATGCTTCTGGGTTTGACTTCTCCTTATCCAGCAGAGTTCCTATTTAACTCCACATATAATATTCTGAAGAAGTTAAACATGCCTTTTGCAGAGGGTGAGATTGGCTGGCAGCCCCTGAGGAGCAAGGTTACTGTGCAGGAGTTCCCACAGAGCCAGCTCAGGTGCCAAGGCTTCTCCAGCAGTGCTGAGAAGCCTGGAGCAGTGACTTCCCTGCTTATGGAGTGCTGAGTCTTCAAAGTCTGCTTAGTGTTGTAATGTGCTCTGAGTGCTAGGCTGAGGTGTGGAAGGTATAAATACCATTTGTGTGCCTTTATTTTCTTACTCTGCTACTTTTTATAAAATTCCTAGTTACACATAATCATTCTTTTTTAGGGTTTGTGTTAAACCAGGGAACAGCTACTTTAACAAAGAAAAATAAACAGAAGTAGCTTTTTCACAAATCAAACCATACATATTTTTAAAAGCTCATGATTTTTAAAACACATTTCAGTGTGCACTGCAATTAATAATGGAGAACGATGTGTTTTTTCCACAATAGTTGTGAATCAATTTGGCAGTGTAGTGAGTAGAATTATCTGCCAGTGTCAGAATGATTGGATTAAATTAGCAAATAGCTTCAAACTGGTAAAACTTCCAAGTAGTAGAGCGGTTGGAATGAGTCCAGAGGAGGCCACGAAGATGATCAGAGGGCCAGAGCACCTCTGCTGTGGGGACAGGCTGAGAGAGTTGGGCTTGTTCAGCCTGGAGAAGAGAAGGCTCCGGGGAGACCTTACTGCAGCCTTCCAGTACCTGAAGGGGTTCTACAAGGAAGCTGGGGAGGGGTGGGGGACTTTTTACAAGGGCCTGTAGTGACGGGACAAGGGGTGATGGGTTTAAATTGAAAGTGGGAAGGCTTAGATTGGACATCAGGAAGAAGTTCTTCCCGGAGAGGGTGGTGAGGCACTGGAACAGGTTGCCCAGAGAAGCTGTGGATGCCCCCTCCCTGGAAGTGTTCAAGGCCAGGCTGGGTGGGGCTTTGAGCAACCTGGTCTAGTGGAAGGTGTCCCTGCCCATGGCAGGGGGGTTGGAACTAGATGGTCTTTAAGGTCCCTTCAACCCAAATCATTCTGTGATTCTATGATTCTGTAGCACATACTAATAAAAAAATTAAAATTAAAACCCCCACAATTTCCTCCCCACTGCCCCAAAAAAAAAAGGAAAAAAACCCAACACCCAAATCCCACCACTCCATAGAGATTAAATTGACTGTTGCCGATGCCATTACAATGTAAGCATCGTTCAGACTAGATGGTGCAATTGCTAGCTCATTATGTTGAAAGAGGCCAGTTGACTTTGTAGAGTAAGAGAGAAGTTGTTTTCATGTGTTCAGAATGGCTGGCTCTGTGTAAATGTAAAGCTGTGACTTTTCCTGTATTTTTCTTGTATTTCTGTTCAAATTTTGTATGCTACGGTCTATCATGATGTGGTGGTGTCTTGCATTCACAGATTTAATATCCAGCTGCTGGAGCAACTGACACTTTTTTTTTAGTTCTTTTGTTTTCCAAAATTGAGTATCGAAAGGAATGTATATGTGAATTTGGAGAGAGATGATGTTGATGCATTTTTAATTTACTTAAATGTAAAGTTAAAGGAATGCTGATTAATTTTTGATTAAACATACCTTGGATGCTGCTGCATGCCGTACAACTAACTATACTGGTTAGAAACATCATAGCCTATTATTGTTCAAGGGAACATTAAATAATTAAATAGCTAGGAAAGGCTTGCCAGTGCTATGCTTTTCTTAACGTGATAAATAATAAACTAAATTTAGTAGCTGTGAGTGTCAGCATGAGGTACAGGTGGTCACAAGTTCTGAGAACATTCCTCAGATGATCTACCTACCCTTGCCTGCCATCAGAGAGGCCTTACGAACACTACATATGGTAACCTATTGGATTGGTGTTATTTCACCTAGTAGAAAATGTTGTGAACCTAGATTAAGAATTGCAATTATTAGTCACCTTATGGCATATACTTTTTCTTGCAGTAAAATGAAACCCTTCTCAGTATAACCCTAGGCCTGTTTTGTTTATTGGTGTCCTAGAAAAGACAAATTTAATTCTGCTTTATTGAAGTAACATCTTTAAGCTAAATATTTAGGAAGGATTTAGAATGCAGTGGAAGATATAAATACGAGTTTTGTCTAATCTTATTGATGTTTACTTTCCCTTTTTCCCCTTCCCTCTCCCTTTTCCAATTCTATGCTCCAGTGACTTAAGTCCCTGGGCTATGAGTGCATGTTAAATATAGAATCCCCACAGCAAATGTGACTATCTGATTCAGATTCCTTCCTGATGTGGATAATCCTCATAATACTGTCTCATGATTTCTTCTTGTTCCTGAAAAACAGTATTAACTTTTGGCACAGAAATTGACTTGGAAATAAACTTGGATTTGATTGCAGGAAAGCAGTTTTGATGGGATTGTGATGAATGAACATGATGTGTGGTCAGTTTCGGTGGTCTAGATGGAAATTAATTATAAGTAAGTGAGGAGTGAGTACACTTCCGAATTTGGAACCTGCAAAACACAGCAGATGTGGCTAAGGGATATGATACCTGATCTCTGAATTGTCAAATGCTGATAACTTTACTATAATAAATCTTTTGAAAATGTAAATAACAAAATGCAGCCTAAATTATAATTTGAAATTGCTGTATTCCAACTACATACTGTGTTGAAAACGAAGTTGCTCACAGTCTGAAGTGTAGTCAGATAAATTTTTTTTCTGCATGTTTAAAAAGAAAATTCTTTCTGTCAAATTGTTTTGCCACAATTCTGACCCTGTTCTTTCATTGATCCTTTGAACTTCTACTTTCCTCTTAAGTGTAGGTAATGCAGATGCAAAAGATAACTTGGTCTCGTGGTGTTGGGAGACTGCTGTGTTTTATGTGATGTTAGTCCTTTCCCAGGTGGAAGGTAAAACTGTCCATGTGGTTGTGCTGTGCTTAAAGAAAAAAAGGAAAAGGCAAACCGAAAAACTCCCTGCTGTTTTTATTTACAGGACCTTTTGGGATAAATCATGGAATAGAGCTTCATTCAGATGTGGTAGAATATGCCAAGGAAAAATTGGAGAGCTTCATAAAATATAGTGATAGCTTTGATAAGTAAGTATCTTAATTTGTCTAGTTCACTTCAGAGCAACATTTTTGTTCTGAAACAGAGTGCCTCATTGGTTAAGAGTTTAGGAGAGGGAGAAGAACGGCATCACATGACCAAAACACAAAACCTCCAGTTTGTGATACTAATTCATGAGGTAAGTTAAGGCTTAAGAAAGCAGGCTTTAGAAGTATTC
>NW_010260955.1:7829-41010 GCF_000690775.1 Eurypyga helias
CTTAACAAAATTGATTTTCCTGCATTTTGGCGGTGTGTATACATAAATGTACTTACTTGAGGGGAGGACATGATATGCAGGTGTCGCTTACTGCATGTATAGAGTAATTTGTATTCATTAATTCAGTTTTATAATTGTACATGATCTTTCTGTAGAGTAGCTGTTTTATGATCTACCGCTGTTGATGTAGACATGAGTAGATTTAGCTTACTGTGTTCATGTTTATTACCTGAAGAGATGGACTTAAAAGTATTCGCCTATCCTTGTATACCACTCATTTTTACTGGTAGTGCTCTGGGGTACAGGGCTTTGAATGTTACTGGTTCTACCTACTCAACAATTTTTTATTATTAGTTTTAAGTTGGCCCATAAGAATATTGATCTCTATGTCTCTGGAAGGGAATACAAGGTTCTAATTTAGGACTGTTCTCTGTAAAGACTTTTTTTCCTTACAGGCAACTTCTCCAACAGTGGTTGTAAGATAGCTTTTGGAAATACAGAAGAGCTTTTGAATTGTAGGAGTAGCCCAAGAATTTTATGTACTGTGCCTCTTCCCCAGTGGGCAGCAGAGAAAATTCTTTCTGTCCTTTACTTCTGTTGTAATGAGCTTTATGAACTGACATGCTCTTGGTTATGTTGGCTGGAACTCAATCCACTTTTTTTCCATACCCCAAACTTTGGGAGCTCTGGTCTGACCACAGGCCTTCTTCCTTATGCTCCTAAGTAATGGAAGGCTCTCAATTAGAATATAAGATTTAAGTCTTAAGTATCATCCTAGTGTTGCCTTTATCTGAGCTCACTTACATGCTTCTGATATTGGCAAGATGATTTTGGTACTATGTTCCCCTATTAGAATAAATAAAGCTATATAAGATAAAATACATACATTTCATTGCTACTGTCTTCATTTCAATACAAGCACTTAAATTAGCTGAGGTTAATACATACAGAAGCCAGAACAAATAAAAATTGAATTGGTCTAGAACTTTATGATGTGCTTTATATAATCTGTCTTAAAAAAGTACATGAAATGTGGTCACTCGTGATCATTACTCATATTGCATTAGTGGCTCTAAGTTAGGTATGCCTGCCAGCTAATCAGTTCCTGCACATACCTGTGTTCCTGCATTCCAGTTACTCATACTGCATTAGTGGCTCTATTAAGTTAGGTATGCCTGCCAGCTAATCAGTTCCTGCACATACCTGTGTTCCTGCATTCCAGTAGGTGTGTGTACTCAGACATACAAAAATCTGGTTTTGATTGAAATGTCTTTCCAATCTGGCGATACATGTATAAAGAGAAATTGAGGGAAGGGGTATCAAGGACACATTATCGTTTAAACAAAATCTTATTAGGAGGATGTTTATGTAAATGAATATCAGAACACTGGGGTTTATGTTTCAAAACATGCATGAACTGGAAAAAATCCAAAGTTGCTAAACTTGGCATAAATGAATGTCAGGGTTGTATGTATACTGTGTTTGAAGGAAATAAGTGATCATACATAGTAAATTATTTACATATTTTTGAATTATCCCCTAATTCAGTCAAGAACAGCTCTGGGAAAAGTGTTATAAATGCTGTGTGCTTTTTACAATTATAGTTAAACTGATCATTAGTTACACAGTATTATTCCAGTGAGGGGAAGGAGTCAGCAGGTGGGTGAATATGATCTAAACTTTTCACTGATTTGTATATTATCATCTTGGCATATGCTGTTTAAGGATCAACCTTTTCCTCACAACAGTAAGGATACTAAATAGTGGCTACAGAACACCCTCCTCACCAACCTAACAAAAATTTTATACTTCTGTGAAAGAAAACTTGTGTTACTACTTAGTGATAGCGGCGCTGCAGCTGACATACTGATCGGCTGTTTGGATTTTGTGTTGGGGGGGAGGAATTTGTAACTTGTCTGCATAGCTGATTTTGGCTAACTTCTTCCTTTGTAAATACTTTGGTTTTTTAATGTAGTTAATGGAGGAGGTGGTATGTGGATTTTCCTGTGATGGGGTCTTTGTTCTTCTACCTTTTTTTGTAATATAAGGGAATTTATACAGCATGTCTTGAATTCTAATCTGCTTTTCAAAGGAATGTGCTTTGGGTCAGTAAGTCTGGCTTTGATTCTTGTTTCAGTAACTTCTTCCTGCTTCTTAATTTATAAGTGAAAGTTATTTACCGAAAGTTGTGTGAACTGTGGCATATGAACTTAACTACTGATTTGGTCAGCTTAGTATTTGTATGGAATAACACCCAGCAAAAGGGTGTGCAATGTCTGTTTGCTGTTGAAAAGTGGTGTATAACTAGCAGGCGTCCTTACTGCTTGAAAAAAATTTTCAGTGGCAGACTGGTATGAATGAAGTTGATTGAGTGGATATGTGTTTGTGATGGGAGGGGGAAAATAACCTTAACGCTTGCCAGTAGCCTCTAGCGAGGCAAGTGGGGAACTGAAGGAGCACAGAGACCATGATCCGTTTTCTTGGCAGTCAGATAGCAAAATTTTCAGTGGCAGACTGGTATGAATGAAGTTGATTGTTTGAGTGGATGTGTGTTTGTGATGGGAGGGGGAAAATAACCTTACGCTTGCCAGTAGCCTCTAGTGAGGCAAGTGGGGAACTGAAGGAGCACAGAGACCATGATCCGTTTTCTTGGAAGTAAGATAGCTACAGGGATGGGGACTTCTGTAAAACTTTGCGTTGCCGCTTCCCTGCGTTCTTACTTTAGTGTATGTTCTTCAGTCTGGTCTGAATATTTGAACCAGTCTCCTTTTTGAAACAAAAAACAGGGGTTTAACCTTATGGGTAGGTACTTGAAGAGCTTCAGCCTAGATCCTAAATAAATATTTGGCAACTTTGTGGTGTTCTGTTGATTGGAGCAATAGGCTTTGCGTCTGACTTGTGTGGAGCTGGATCATGATGATTTAGGTGGGTTTTTCATGATAAAACAAGATGGAATACTCTTTTGCCATTTTTGTGGGGGAATGATCCAGTGTTGTGTGGTATGATACAACTTTTTTTTCTTGCTTCCTGATAAGAATGTTGTTGAAATGCAGTAAACTTCCTTTTCTGTGCTTGACCAAAGACTGGAGGCTGTGTAAAAATAGCAGGATTTGAGATATTCTCTCTGCCTAAAGGGGAGGGTTGTCTGCCTCTGGTAGCTGGGATTCTCCCAGTGACCTCTTGAACTGTTCATTGGAGGAGAAGCTTTTCAGATACCTGTTTCAGAAAGACAAGTAATTCCAGTAATCGCTTGTATCTGTATCCATATCCCACCAATCTATAACATTAGTTTTCCTCTAAATGGAGATGGAGTTGCTCCTTCTGAGAGATAAAACACAGCCTTGGTTTTACTTGACAACGTATGTTTTCCAGTAGAAGCAAAGGAGGAGTGCCATCTGAAAGTGTCATCATAGCTGAGGTGCAGAGATTTTTAGGTATAGACTATAAAAAGTTCTCTGAGACTGAAATATGTGTAAGGCTCTCTTTCGTTCTTAAAACCTTCAGAGAATGCATGCCAATTCAGGGGGAAAAAAAATCATTCTGTAAGAAGACTCTATCTAAAACACGTATGTGCAAGTACCAGGCCCCGCTTCACCTGTTTATTGAAGGGGAATGTGTTGTCTTTTCTGCTCCCAGTCAACTTCTAGACCTAGAATATCCAGCTCGGAGAGAGAGCCACAGGGCAAGGCTAGGTTGCCCATCTTCTAGCACCCTACCAAAAACCAAACCTGGGTAAGCTGGTGAAGTCCCTGCTGTGAAAGAAAATCACCAACCCTTCTCAGGATCAAAAGATACCACTTCAATGGTAAGTGACAAGAACCCTAGTACTACTTCTGGGATAACTGTTACGGGTGAAACTTCTTCCTGAAGTCCTGTAGTACGTTTTGTTGCTGTTAAATGGTAAATTTAATGTTGCAACAGGATATTTGTCTTCATCGAAATTCAGGGCTCTTGTAGGATTCTGAAGGTTCACTTTCTTGTCATTAAAGCAGATAGGAAATGAAGTTCCATATATACTCAAGGAAAATAAAGCTCCTTCAGTGTGTGAATGATTGCAGCAAAAAGCTAAGCAGGAGAAGCAAACTGTCTCCAAAACTCAGTGGTTGCTTTCTCAGTCTAAATCTTACTGATAATTTATGTCTTCGTTGCAAGTAGTGTAAATGATGATTTTAGTGGTGAATGCATTTTTGTTGAGGTAAACCTAACCAGAACAAAAAAAACTGCAAGAATTCCCATGGCATTCTTTGATGCCAGAGGTTGTGTTAAACAGAAAGGAAAAGAAAATAGGCTTTTGGAATATCCCTTTTACTTTTAGAGATATTACTATTTCTAATTCTACACCTCATAAAACAGAAGGCTTCAGAAATGACAATTGAATCTGCTGTTATCTAGGAAGGAACTAAACCTGCATTTCTAAAGTATTTGATAGTTGCAGTAATATATATTCTCGCCCTCTCAGAACGATGTATAAAATGTCTTTTAGAAATATACACATCCCATAGTGGACACTACCTTTCTTTGGAAATCTCTCATTGCTACAAGTTTTGATAGCATTTAGAACATTAGTTACATTAAAGCAAGTGAGGACAATGCTCAGTGCAGGTTTCCTATAAAATTTGTTGCTCACAGAAGCCTGCAGTGTAAAATATGACAATTTCAACAAACCATTTTTGTGCTTCAATAAAAAAAGAAAGCAAATGGCTCTTCTGTTTCTGTAAACAGATCATTTGTTTTGCAGGTTTGTAGCCATGGATGTACTGGGACTCTGACAATAAACAAAAGTGACAGATTTTTTTCTTGCCTCCCTATTTCTGTCCACCTTTCTTAAAATTCACCAGAGTATTCCTTTAATATAATTCTTCATTTTACCACCAAAGCTTAGATATATAATGAATACACATAAGGAAGTTCAACAGTGGATTACAAAATTTAAAGGGAAAGTGAGATTAGCTGAAAACATTTTTAAGACCCAGTGTAGAAATTTTTCTTCAGAAACAATGGAGTAATGTGTTTTAGTCCAGTTCAGTGAAACTGATGAGAATATCAGAAATGCTAAACAAGATAGCTGAGGTTATATTGTAGAAGAACCAATACAATTTTATTCAAAAATGGAGGTGACAAAATACAGGTAGAGTAGGGATACAGATTTCTCAATTATGTCCTACAATATTGCCTGGAACCTGAAAAAATGCTGAAGGCAAAATGACTGAGTAGAAATTTTACCAGCATCACTTTTGGTTATTACTCTAATGCTGATGAAAATTCCTGCCATTCTGATTGGATGTAAGGGACTTACACGTTGTCATTGTTTTCAAAGATTGCATATTTTTGTTTGTTCTAATGCTTGTAGTCTACATGCAGAAGGTCTCACAAATAACAGTAATACTAATAAGGTAGAATGTGTGTAACATTTCAAGAAAACATAGTAGTAATCTGTGACTATGAATTTATACATGACCCAAGGATTAATTCAAAGAGCTTGAAAAAAATGCTTAAGCAAGATGGAATGAACAATAGAGGAAAGAACTTTATATCTTGCCCTGCTATTGTCCAACTTAGTAGGAAGAGATTTAACACTCTAAAATTACTTTCTCATATTAATTGATGAATGTTTTAAGTTTCTTAGTTAATGACTTAAGTAGACATCACTGACAGGAACATAAGAAGCATTTACTGAGAAACAAATGGGAAATTTTTTTCCTGTAATATCTAGGAAATACCTTTACATTTTTGATTTGTTACTAATTCTAAAGCAGTTTTGCAGTTGAGGCATGCTAATGAGGCACAGAAATTGGAAAGTATTTTATTATTCTGTTGCATGTGCCATGTTGTATCACACAAAGCCATATGATTATTGACCTTCATCTGTGGTTTTTAAAGAAGATAAGTTCTATTGCCAGTTTAAAACCTGAAAAATTTACATGATTTGAAAGCTTCTTCAGGGTTTCTTTCAGTGAATGCATTAGTGTTTAAAGAGGTTCTGGGAGTACTAGCAGTAAGATTACTGATTTAAGAAATTCTTTTCTGATAGGAGAAGCTCTTAGAGTGTTGTCATGTTAATGCAAGTGGACAAAGGGGCCAGAACTTCCTACATTATGTGTAGCTTTTCAGTCTGTCTTAAAATAACCACAGGAAACACTTATTTTTCAGATGCTATAGCTGTGTTTTAAAAAGATAGGCCAATGTTGTGTTGGTGAAGAGTAAGAAACTTATTCTAAACTAAGCTGCTAGAATAGATTTATTATTTTCTTTCCTTTCTTCCATAATCCTGAGGAGTCCTGTTGCTGAAAATATGGTCAGCAGTGTAGTAGAATTAGGGCAGCAGTATGTTAGTATAGGACTAAAGTGTTATTTCCTTGTCACAGTAGCAAAAATAGTTTAATGTTTTGTCATAGGTTTTCAGACTACACATTTTGCAGATTCATTTCGAAGTCAGGTTACTGTGTTTGATACAAAGCTAATTTCATGAGTTCATGTACTGGATTTACTGTTCTGTTTCAGAATATGCATTAAAATAAAACGGGTTTTTTTCCACGAAGAGTTACGCATAAAACTTACCTTGGAATGCTTTCGAACTCTTTGTGCCAACTTAGTGTCCCTGTAGTTCAAATGGCAAGTGTTAACAACTTGCCAACCTTTTCTTACCCAGCGTTGAAGTGTAGTCCTTTGTGCCCTGAATTTAGATGTATTTTATTAGAGGGGAATTACTTGGAGCAACTTGATGGTACTAAAGGACTTTGCAAACTTCTTGGAGGGTTTGAGTTATCAGTCTAAATGAAATGAGTGGATGGGAAAACAGTATACTAAATTAATACTGAAATGTGTTTTCTTCCTGTAAGGGCTGTGAGCAGCAAGCTGAAATAAGAGTGTGGATAGTAAATACAGGGATAGGTAGAAGTGTATTGTTAGATGATATCCTAGCATGAGTATATTAGTGGAGGGGTGTAAAATGTAGCTGGAGTGGTGCTGGTTTTAAGAACTACTTTTTTTTTTTCCTTGGCAAAAACCAGGTGTAAGTAGTTTAAGTGGTTCCTCAGTATTGCTTTTTTTTAAGCATCTTGTAACATGTGCTGTTTCCTTCAAACATAAGCTTATGGATGTTGCAAGCTGGTTTTCCTTCAGATGACTTGATGTTTTTTTTCTCCCCAATTGTATTGATCTTGTACATATACTTGATTGTTCAAAAAGGAACAGCTCTTTCTCTTTTAAAAAAAGACAGTTCATGCCTACTTATACCTAGTTTCATCTTCAAGAGACATCAGGATAACATCCTGTGTTCACAAAGGTTGTATAGATAGAAGAGCTTGGCCCAATAAGCATCCTGTACATCTTCAGAGTTGGAAGTAATTAAAGGGTAGGTCCTGTGGGTGGTGGGTGTTATGGTAGGGTCAGCCAATGAATCCCTTTGTAAGTAAATAAAAAACAAACAAACAAAACCACCCTGCTGTTAGGATAGGTTGTACTATGCTCTCATTTATTATTAATATCTTACTATCACACATACACTAGATTGGTGGATATGGATACAAGAGCAACAAACTCTAGTTCTTTGCAATAAATGTTCATTTTATTACAATAGTAATACTTAATTGTGTTTATCTATGGGGAATCTTACTTAAAAGAACATGGGCAGTAGGAATCTGTTACTTGATAATTTCTTAAAGTTGCTGCAGCAAAGATAGAAATGCACTTTAAATTCTGCAGAAATTGAGCTGTAACAAAAGTACTGTGGCTGTGTTTAGGATGAACTTGAGATGCCCATCCATGAGGGATAGGTTCCAAAAGTGCAAAAGATGGAAGGGCAGAATCAGGTCAACAGATGTTTTATGTGCTTGAAACTGCCTGATTATTTTGGGCCATTGCAAAACATGATCTCTGTGTCCTTAAATTTATACTATGGCAAGTGCTCGTTTAAACCGAGGTTTTTCTCTTGCTGTGTGACCTATAATGGGAACTCTTCTTTCTGTTGTCTATTGGTTCTCTTGTAATCAAGGTACCAGATTCAACTGAAGAGCCTAATGTGATTAAAACTTCTCTATATTGTTCCTGCACTTTATTTTTGCCTTTTTTTGGCATCTGATGTATGAAATAACATAAGAGGGATTTTTGTTACCTATATAATTCTCTATAAGGCCACCCTGACTGTTTTGGTAGAGGTGAATCAATAGTCAGTAATACTTGGCATTTCTTAGTTTCATTTCAACTCAGTAATTAAAAAGATTTAAGTGAAATATGCCTGATCTTGATAGGTAGCTTCTGTGATCGTCAATACTGCATGTTACAGCAACAAACCATTTATTTTCAGTGATGCCATTAATTTGAGAAATGATAGCTCAATGTAACACAGAAGGAAATTGAATATCTATCTGGTTTGATATCCTAAATGCAATAGGAATGAAATCAACTTGTCACTATATCCAACAGTTAGGAGTAAATGAATTTGTGTTTGATTAGATCAAGTTCCATTGTAAAATGATGTGGTTGATGCTGCTTTCATACTGTAAGACTGACAGGCTTGTGATGCTGTTAACAGATATTTTTAATATTGATTACTCCCTTGTAATTGCAGAAACTTTGTATTTACATTTTAGATCATGCCCGGGTCAACTGATGGAGTCTTTTATGCTTCAGTAAAACTGAACTTAACTTTGATTATTTTGATATTTATTTGAGCAAGTTAGTAACAAAAATGCTCTAAATTACACTTTAGTCTCTGTTGGAAGGTCATCACAAATTACTGGATTAAATAAATACAAGAAAATGGTACTTGCGTTTGTCAACTCTTTCTGATTCAGAGGTGAATATATCTTTTCATGAAAATAGCATTAGCTGAAGATTCACGGAGCAAGGAAAGAGTCTTATTGTGCCACTGGCAAGGTTTACTTTACATGGGAGTGTGGAGGAGTAAGGTTGACTGTTGTACAACACATAACTAGGTTTGAAAAGTCTAATTCTCTACTAAGTATGAACTCTGTATGCCTTTTATTCCTGGTATTTTGTGACTGTTTGTACCGTAACACATGAGGCAGTTGGTTCTGTGGGTAGCACAAATGAAGACAGTTGGCTTTTTAACTTGCATCTTTTGATGACTGGACACTGGTTTTTAAAACTTTTTCCTCCAGTTCCTTCTACCTACTTTAATTTAGCTTTCTGGGTAACAGGAAGGTACACATGGCAATTCTTGAACTGCCTATGTTCCAGTGGGCAGCCAGTATACCAGTGCAGGCCAGTTGGGTGCTACCATTGCATGGCCAGGTGAGCTGAGTAGACCCCCTTGTTTTTCATCTGATAAAGACTAAAGAGATGCATTCAGGAGTGACAGGCACCCTAGTCCATACAGTGTTTGCTGTGGGTAATTAGTCCTTCAGGAAATGCCTGCTGTTGACAAATTGGGTTGAAACCAGTTGAAGCTGTGTGGGGGAAGATGGTATTTTTTTTAAGTAAACAGGCCACCAAATAACTGTCTGTTTTGGTCATAAGCCTCGTGTCTCCACAAAACTGTCCTAGTAATGTGGAACACAGTCCAGCCAACATAAAGTGCCTATAGACAGAGTTGGTCTCCACTGCTTAGCCCATCTCATTCTTTCATGTGTAATAGGAAGTTGCCTCTTCATTTGTGCTCTTTGCCCTTCTGGTTTCAAGCTGTGGAGTTAAATGAGAATTCTTTTTAGTTTTGTAAAGACCACTGTGGATTTTCATTTACAGTTCATGTATAGAATCACAGAATGGTTTGGGTTGGAAGGGACCTTAAAGATTATCCAGTTCCAACCCCCTGCCATGGGCAGGGACACCTTCCACTAGACCAGGTTGCTCAAAGCCTCATCCAGCCTGGCCTTGAACACTTCCAGGGATGGGGCATCCACAGCTTCTCTGGGCAACCTGTTCCAGTGCCTCACCACCCTCTCTGGGAAGAACTTCTTTCTTCCATCTAATCTAAATATACCCACTTTCAATTTAAACCTATTAAAGTATTTTGTGTCTGGGGAATGTTTTGTGGGGTTTTGTTTTGTTTTCTGTTTTGCTTCCTTGGAGTTTGGTGTTCCTGGTTTTGTATTAAGAGGGTTGAAAAGTGTCTTCATGGGCCTTAAGGTTTCTAGTACAGGAAGCAGTTTAGAAGTATCTGGTAATAAATTTTCCGGCTTTTAGAGGAGCATTCTGAGATCAGAAGAAGTTGTAAAATTTGCTAAATTAGGCAGGCTGACTGTCTTCATTTTTCTAAAACTAACCATCTAAATTTCTAAAACTGCATTTTGGAGAAGTATTGCATTCTCTCTTTCTCCCTCTCCCTCTCCCACCCAAAAAAAAAACTTTCTCTTGTACTTTTGAATCCCACAAAGGTACTTTGTTCAAACCTTCAAATTTAAATTGATGTGGTGATGCTTGACCTGAACTGTAGGCAAACTGAAGTTAAAACTAGAGTATGAACTGCCTGACTTTCAGTGAACGTAGTAAAAGACATGATAGTCCAAGTGCTTATGAAGTGAGATTGCCTCTTCAGAAGAGCCTTGGGTTACATTTTCTTCCCAGTCTTCAACTTGCCTAATGTATTTTTACATCTATCTTTGTTAATCTGAAATTATTTCCACCACAGTTCAGGCTGGGCTAGGTGCCCAGTTGTGTGTAACTAGGCAGTCATACCCTGCTTACCCTCCATCTCCCTTTTATCTTTTTAATCAACCAATATTGGTAGTAACTTTTTTTTTTCCTCTGGGTAAGAAAACAACATCATGGACTATTGGCCACATACAGCATGACAGCTGTGCAGTAGTTGGTAAAGGATTCTGGGGTCTGTTTGTGACTAGTCAGAGAAGGAAGCATTACATTGTTTTCAGCATCAAGCATCCCATTTGGGGGAAAAAAGTACATACTTCAAGCAAAAACTTCAGTTTAATAGAATTCTAGTTTGTTAATGGCAGTGCTGTAGATAGGAAAGTCAGCCAAGCCTCCCAAGCAGCATCCCTAAGCAGTGGATGCTGCCAAGCCTCAGTCAGACTGAAGGAATACTGATTCGAATGTTGTCAGGTGTTGTACTGGGATTTGCTACTGCTAGCCAAGTAAAAAAAAAAATACCCAACCCAAAATATTTTTCCTATGACGAGCAGCTGTAAAGTTCATAAAGTGGTTGCATGTATTTGAAGAATTTTTTTAGAAAAACTCATTCCTTCTGTATGAGGCTTGAGATGCATTAGAATTTAATGCTGCCAGATGAAGTTTATAAACTGTTTCATTCCACAACAAGGTATTAGGTTGTACTTAATATTTTTTTTTTAAGAAAACAAGCAATCCTTTCACAAGCAACTGTGTGACCTCTCTTCTTAATTTCAAAGTTCTTGGGGAAAAGGTAGAGTTATTTGCTGAAGGAATGCTTTTATAAAAAGGTAAATTACATTTATTACGGCATTAACAGCTGAAGAAGTTAGGTGCTGCAGATATTTGTAAAATATGTTGAAAATATCAGTATAATAGAGAATATTTGCAGCTTTGGCAATAAAGCTCATCCTCTACATCTTTCCTTCAATATTTTATGCAGTGACAGAGTACTTAGACCTTGCAACTTCTGTTACCAACTTAGGTCCACTTAAAAGCAGTTGTGTAACTTTCATTTGCTGATGAAAATTAAAACAGATACTTCTGCAATATTTTTTTTCTTGCTTGCTTTTGTGTGTGGTCAAAAAATGACACTTTTCCATGAAATTTCTCTTTTTGGGAAAAAGTAGATTGGGCTCAAGGTGGAAAATAGGGAGGTAGAGGGAAGTGAGTCTTCTAAAAGCCGAATTTTTTTAAAAAATAAGAGTCTGTTGGGAAATGAACTGTTTCAATATTTATTGAACAGCTTGGATATTGAACACTTGATCAATGTGCTCTTTTGAAGGCACTTCTGGTTATATGGCTTTTAGAAGACCTGCTTGCTTGCAGTTAGGAAGTTTGGTGTTGCTTTGAGGCCTTTTCTGTTTTGCGTAATACATAATTGCAACTGTTTATGAATTCTTCTTTGGTGGTCCCTGCTGTGGCAGGAAGATTCTTTTATTGAAGTCTGTATTATGGCAATACGACTTGGAAAAGTATGTCTGCTCATCTTTTTTCATTGCATAAGGAGATAAGAAAAATACTTTTCTGTTTTTATCTGGACTGGCTTTTCTTAACAATCCGAATTTGAAATGTGTCCCCTCTTTGTTTTTTGTCTTCCCCTTAGATTTGAGTTCTGTGAACCTGCCTTTGTGGTTGGTAATTGTTTGGAAATAGCTTCAGACAGTCATCAGTATGACCGGATTTACTGTGGAGCTGGAGTCCAGAAAGACCATGAAAACTACATGAAAATTTTATTGAAAGTTGGAGGCATTTTAGTAATGCCTATAGAAGATCAGGTGACTTAGCGACAATTTCCCCTTTTTATCTTTTAGTATGAGAAATATGTTAATTAAAGGAATGGTTTTAAATGTATATTTGACTAAGTTAATGTTCAACTAATGATACCTTGATTTCAGTGTATTGCTGCAGTTAATTAAATATTAGCCCTTTTAATGAAGTTTTGAACTTTTTACCTTAAACTTGTAGGAAAGCGTCAGTATCCTCCTTTGAACAAATTCTGTGGTAAAACTGTCTTCAGTGAAACTAAACTCCGTTCGTAGTATTTCCAGTGTATTATACCAGTCCCAGAACTGCTTTGAGATCTCCCTGCTACACAGACATTGTCTGTCAGTACTTAAAAACAAAAAAACCACTCTTCTCTAAACCAAAACAAATATGAAATAGCTGTGATTAGTGGGACATCGTAATGGGAGGAAAAAAGTGAAGGAAAAAATATGACTGACTTCCAGCAGTTTTGGGTTTTGCTTTTCCATGTTAGATTAGACGTTTTTCAGACAGGTATATTATTTTAATAATACTTCGCACTTTTATCACTTTTCATCCTTAGATCTCAAAAGGCTTTACAAAGGTAAGTATTATTCTCCCTGTTTTACTAATAGGGAAATTGAAAGACATTGTGATCTGAGTTGATGTCCTCCTAAATACAGATAATTGCTAGAATGCTTGATGATAAACATGCTAGTTACTTTATCTTCCAAAAAGAATTGCCACATTATGTATCTTCTTAAAATACCAAAGTGATGTAAACATAGCCTGCATGATTCAGTCAGTATTTATTAAACTAAGATTGTCAGTTGAAACTGGAATCTAACCTGAAAGTTGACGTAGTTTGAAGCAAAATTAAAAGTCAGTATTTCTACCTTCTATACCAATTGTTAGGGGGCTAGACCATGTAAAGTATAAGGAGGAACTGAAAGATGGGTGTCAGTGTAGCCTGCAGAGGAACACCTAGGGGAACATTTCATTCCTGACTTGGTTTCCTAAAGGGGTGGAGAATTTGCCTAGCAGACGGGAATCCAGTTCTCACTAGCGCACAGCAGACTGAAAGGAGAATGTTACTAATGGTGGCAAGAGGGCATTCTGCCTGCATATGAGAAATTATTTTCCGTATAACAAGAGTAGTTCAGCACTACAGCAGGTTGGGGAATCTCAGTCCTAGGAGACTTTCACTTCATTGGAAAAGCTTCTGAGTTGCCCAGTTAACTTTGAAGTTGTCTTGTTCAAGCAGGAAGTAGGACTCCAGAGATTGTTTCAGATCTAAAATATTCTCTGATTTTTTTGAGAAACCAGGAAAAGCAAAACTTACTTTGGGCCTTAATTTTCCATCTGTACCTCTTCCCATTGCCAAAGAGCCTTATTCAGTACTCTAGTGACCAAGTAATGTTTCAAGGAATGTGAAAGTCCTTTCTGTTCATAAAACAGCCTGTATAAATGAATTTTGAAGCGAGGTGTGTTTGAACACCAATCTGAATAGTACTGAGTATGACAGAACTGTAACCACCGATTCATTCTGTTTTTATGCAGCTAACACAAATCTTGAGAACAGGACAGAACACATGGGAAAGTAAAAATATCCTTGCTGTTTCTTTTGCTCCACTAGTGCAGCCGAACAGAAACGACAATGGCAAACATGACACTGTGGGACTGCGTAAGTGTTGCTTGTGCTCACTCCCTTTTGGCTTGATGGGTTGTTACAGTGCCTGCTGGTGGTGGTCTGGAAGTTGGGGGACTATGCTATACAAACAGATGATAGAGAAGAGAAACATACCGTTCAGTAAAGCAGTAGCTCACTGATAACGTTTTTGTGCTTGTGACACATGTTCTGTGTTGCCAAACAATTAATGTCCTGAATTAAAAAGGTACAGTGTTTCCAGCTTATTTTCCCCGTTGTCTTTTCCTTTTAGGTTCAGCTTCTCTTTCTAGTGAGGTATAGATAAAATAACCTAATAAGAGGTCTGTCAGGAGTGCTAACATTCTGATGCTCTCCCAGAGAGAAATATTTCTTCTACCACTGAAATGGAAGGAACAGGTCTAAAGTACAACTGTGGTACTGCGGGATATTAATAGCTGAGCATGCTTGTGTCTGTTGGCAACTGATACGGGTCACGCCTAGTTGTTTTTTAGTAGTCATCGGGGCTGGCTTTCTAGCTGCAGTGCTTTGAATTAGGTTAGTGAGGGTATTTAGGAAGTCTCTGAATGTACCTCTGTTGCCAGGATGATAAGATAGCATGATAAGGGGAAGAGGAAAAACATGGCAGGGGTGTAGAGTTGAAATTACCTGTCAGGGTAGTTGCTGGGAGTAGAGTGATACACAGAGCTTCAGTAACATATGTGGGAATTTAAGTTAACACAACTGTGAACCTAGGATATAACAGCTGTCTCTCCTGTTTTGTGCTGTTTTACATATAACCAAAGGGAACTAGTCCTCCTGTCCTCCTCACATGTTGCTTACCTCCGTGCACGTTTTTTAATTGTGAAGCAGGTATAAACCTTTTAGGAGTCCAGTTACAGGTTGCATTGCCTGTAACTATTGATATGGCTGTTAATTTTTAGACTATATGTGAGCTTACCAAGAATAGTTCCTTATTATAGTTACCTTGATTTTTTTCGAAGTATAGATGATCCTTTCTCCTATGTTTTCAGTTCTTCTGCAAAAAGAACTCATTTTGATGGCTTGTCAAACTTCCTGATACTGCTGTGATTTTTATACAGTATGATTTCCTAGAAGATAGAAGAGGATTTTCAAATGTTGTCTATCACTGTTCCTGAATTCTCAGGATAAAAATAGGGCTGACCAATAGCATTCAGAACTTACTGTGGGAGTTCTTAAATCTCCTTCATACATATTAATCATTTCTGGGGAAAAAAAAAAACCAACAAAACACAAACACAACACACAAACAAAACAAAACAAAAAAACCCCCACCAAAAACCACACCCCTAAGATTAGATTAGGTCTGAAGTTTTCTAAACACTCATTTTCTTTATGCTATTTCTGTGTGTTTCTGGGATTGCAGTATGGAAGTACAGGACCTTTAGGTCTTGACTTCCTTTGAGTATGAATAGTGTGACCTGGGATGTAACTGTGAGGACCTTACTTTGTCTTTAAAGCTTTTAGGTGCTGTTGCCTTAAAAATCAAATAGGGTATAGTTAATCATAACTAGCACTACAAAATATGCTCATTTCATATTATCTTACTGATAAGAAAGCTGAGAGCTTACTGCTTTTACACCTTTTTCAGGATGCAGTTTCAAAGTTTTATTACATCCTCTTTTGACAGAGATAGAATCAAAAGAAAAAAATAATTATGAAGTCTCTCTTGCTTAGTTCTGTTTACAGGATGAGTACCTGCCATCCATTGCTTCAACATCATACTTCAACATCATACTCCTTGTGCTGGCATTTACAATGTTTTTAACCTGATCTTATAAATATGTTTTGAGTGATAAGGTAGGGTTTTGTTCTTGGATTTTGAGCTGATGTTATATTAAACAAATGAGGCTTAGTTGGTTTTGTGTGCATTTGGGTTTTTTTCTGTTGGCATTAGCTGAAGTCAGTATTACCAGTCAGAAAAATCCTTTCTGTCTCAAATATGAGTAATTAGCATGCAAGCGAAGTCAGTGTATGAAACAAGATTTTGTTGGAAATACATAGGGTTTTTTATAAGCTGAATGCTTAAGTGTATTTATCAAAATTACTACTTAATGAACTCTCTTGCTGCAGTCCCCATTAATTTGATGCTGCTTTTGTATAGGAACGGAAATGACAAACAAAGTCAAACAGGCTGCAGAGTTGTAGTTGGTGTACTTGTTTGGTTTTGTTTTCCTTGGAATTAGTCATCCATAGCTCATCTAGGACAGGCATCCACCAGCCCAGCAACAGTTACTCATCACTTCCCTGTCTGTCATTGGAAAATACGTGGCTTTCAGCTTTTTGTTAGTTGCTTTTTTTTTTTAAGGACCTCAGTAACTTTTCTGCTACAAAGATATGGGTGAATTACGTCATTGGTCAGCTGTGAAGTTGACATGGTCCTCCCTCATCAGTTGGGTTCGGTAGGAAGTAGGGAAAAGCATAGTGAGTAGATAAGAGAGGCAGAAGAAAAATGCATAATGTGACATAAGGATAGAAATTCTTGCCCAGCAGCAGGATCTCAAAACAGTGCCAGCAGTAGGTCCCAAGACTTGCCAAGTGCTAAAGGTGACAGTGTGTTGTATGTTTTCTTAAATTTATTTGAATAATCTGTTCATGCTTTTTACTTCTCTTGCACATCTGTCAAAAGACTTCTAATTTCTTGAACTGAGTGTTTTCTCTAAAAGATCTGAGTCCTTTACTTAAGTCTGTGAAATAGGAGAAGTCTTTCAGTAGGGACCATGCTACAGGGTTTGTCAAGGTGGCTTGATCTACCCTTGTTTCATTTCCATATTGTATCATGTACTAAAATTAGCAGTAGTTTTTGAACATTAGTCTTAACTGCCTTGAAGCTAATTCTGTTGCTGGAGGGAAATTTTACTTAGTGAGTATAACTTACTCTCTCTTTCCTTTTAGCTCCATGTGCCGTTCGGAATCTCCAGGACCTTGCTCGAATCTATATCAGACGCACCCTTAGAAACTTCATAAATGAGGAGATGAAAGCCAAGGGTATTGCTCAGAAGGCTCCTCCAAAAAGAAAACGGAGGAGGTGTCGTAGACGCAGGATTAACACCTATGTGTTTGTTGGTAATCAACTTATTCCTCAGCCTCTAGATAGTGAAGAAGATGAAAGAATGGAAGATGATAACAAGGAGGAGGAGGATAAAGATCACAGTGAGGCCTTGAAGCCGGAAGAGCCTCCTCGAAATCTGTTGAGAGAGAAAATTATGAGTCTACCATTACCTGAATCTTTAAAAGCATACTTGACCTATTACAGAGAGAAATAACTTGTTTTAAGTAGGAATAATGCCTCCTGATAGTTCCTTTATTCTTGAAAATGTAGCATTTATTAAGAAGTAGGTGGACAAATTTATTATTGGTCTTTCATCAAGACTGAAGTACAGCGATAAATTGTAACTTGTCTCTATCTTGTCTTTGCTACAAGGAAGACTTGCATTCAACAGTAGAATCCCTTTTTAAAAACTTATTTTTCTTTAAATTTTGAAAATACTGTTTTAACTCTGATAGAAATATATATATTCCATTATGCAGCACTAATCAATATTTTGCATGGTAAATCTTTTTTGATCCCTGACAGATTTGTATTGATAAAAGGATGAGTGAAGTTTTATATATGCTAAACAGTTGTTTAAACATGTGCATCTGACTTGATGAGCAATTTGTCTGTATTTATTATTATTAGGGGAACGTTTTAAACATGCAGACACTTATCCTCTAATGTCAGAATCAGGCCCTTTTAAAGTTTATTTTACTATGGCTTTGTTGCAATCATTATTACTATGTTGGTATAGATGTATTCCAACAACCTAAGTGCAATAAATGTATACAGACACTGAATGAGCTGGCTTTAATGAAACATGAAAACACAAGTTCTGAAATGTCAGGTGACCCTGCTTCTTCTGCATTTTTATTTTTTGCCAAAAGATCTTGCAAAATAACAGCTTCTCTCCAGAGCCTTAATGAAACATCATATTGAATAAGAAGCAAAGAAATGCTTACTTCAGCTCTGCTTATATTTAACTCCATTCTACACTTTCAGTATTTTTAACTAGAGGCACTTCCTCATTTGTGGGAAGTTTAGGACAGTACATCTTGTTTATTTCTACAGCTCACAGCATTGAGTCAAAAATGTTTGGTAATACAAGATTGTAATTTAGATATCATTCATCTGTATTTACTGCTTTTAAGTAGAGGTAGAATTTCAACAACGTTTAGTTTGTATTGCTTATTGGGATAGCTATAACAGTAGAAGTTAGAATTTGTTCAGCAAATGCACTTTAGTAAGTGAATTTCATACTTAACATGCATCTCCGAGAAGGTAGACTTGTGCTAGCCTATATTTTGTTTCTGAGCATGGCTCTTAACACAAAAATATTTATAAAATCATGCATCTTTTGGAAACCTAAGAGTAGCAGTGCAACTGTGGGGACCCACAATAGTGCTGATTAAAATTCTATGATTTTTTCCTCTTCTAGTTGTGAAGTTACTTGCAGTTCTCATTTTTAACTTGGTTTGCTTTTACTATCTTAATTTCTTCATTCTCTGTTGTAACATCACATGAGGAAAACACTGTTTATTTAGAACTTGGCATGATATGCATTAAAAGCCACAATCATTGGAAACATCTGCTTGTTGGACCCAGTAAAAAACATTCCTCTTATAAAATGTGTTGTGCAGGGTATTTTAATATTGGTAACTTTTTTTGGTGTAATAACAACAAAACAAAAAAATTACATCTTTCTAAAACAGTTAATGTTCCTAGTCCAGGTATTTATAACAGCCAATATTCACCTACTCTAACAGTCCAATATTGACTTCAAATATATAAGCGTTTTGTTGCATCTGAGAAAGAGGATAGTATATAATTCCATGACACTGACTCTTTATGGTGCATTTCATGCTGTAATCCCTTTTTTTAAGGTACATCACAGTAATGTTTCAAGTGGAACTTCATGAAGGCCTGTTGTACCAGCATGTGGAGTTACTTTCTGCAATATATTTACAGTGTAACTAAACAAAGCTATTTGAAATAAGTATTCTGATTTTATTTTAAAAGCAGGAAAAACTATAAGAAAGTTTTCCAAAATAATGATACAAATAAAGTAATTGTGATGCTTCAGCTGTAAGAATTGAACATAATCTTGTTTTAAATGGATTATTGACGGAGTTCTGAAATTTGAGATTTTTTTTTCTCTCCTTTTTGGGAATCTATATCCATAAGGTCAAGGCTATGAGATTACTAAATAGTACTTAAATACTTTAAGGACTTTTTACAGGATGCTTTTGGAGAATAAATTTCTGCATTCTTTCCCACCTGTATACTTGGAAAAATGGACAGCGGATGACTTGTCATGATTCTTCACTATGTAAGTTTTTTTTTTTGGAGTCACTGAAAGAAAATGTTTCTTCCATGTTTTATATGTGGATTTATTTTACACTCTTGAATTTATATTTACATAAATAAAAAAAGTAGAAATGCAAAATGAATTAAAATTTAATTTTTGCCATCTCAGTTGATGATGGGGACATTGTTGCAATAAAATGGGGTTTTTTTGCTGGTTTCTGCTTGCTTGAATTTCTGTCTTTCTGTGCAAGTATTTTCAGTTGTTTGAGAATTTAGATACCAGTTTGTTCATAGTTAGATAAGTAACTTTTTAGTAAAGGCTATTCTTGAATTTCAGAAACAGGGTAATACACCTTCTTGCTAAATTCTGAATTTTTGCAAAGGTCGGAAGATGAGATGTTTTTAATGACATGGGAAAGCTGGTTTGGGCCCAGTGCTACTTTTGAAGTACTCATGGAGAGTTTGTTTTGGAGAGCTCAGAAGCTATTCTTGACCTATATACTCAAGAACAGTTTCATGGGTTTTCTTTTCATCTAAATATTGATATTATGTTCACCCTGAACAGACTTAACTATCTAGGTCAAAATAAATAAGGAGAACTTTGAGGTAAGAATAGCAAGAGTGGTGAGCAACTAGGGAGTCATGCTTCCTCTTGAAACTCCCTCTTAATACAGCCTTACTTTGTGAGCAGTTAAAGGAAAAATACAAGGTGTGTAGGCTAAACTGTAACTGTGGTCACAAAAGGAGGATGTGATGAATTGGAACTTCCAAGGATTTTTTTCTTCTTTGCTCTGGAGGAGGACTTGATCCTGGAGGTTTTTAATCCCATGTAGTTGAGGAAAATCTGAAACCGTGGGAAACAGTTTTCATTGAAATGAACCTGAACACCTCTGTTCAGCTGAGCACTGTCTCGCTTGTTTAGGTGCTGGCAACTTAGTCTTTTTTTTTTATCCTGTAATTTTTTTCTCTAAACTACTTTTTAAACTTTTTTAAATGGGTTTTTCACTGTGAGTTTGAAAACAGATAGGGAATGTTAATCAAATATGCTGTGTTCTGATTAAAGCTGTTTTAACTCATTAAATACTAATCTGTATCTCATCAGTAGTGTCTCCTTCCATCATTCATGTAATTGAGTAAGACTGAAGGCTTCTACCTTTGTGATTTACTAATCAATTATAAAAGATGAAGGAGCTGTTCTTAGAGGTATATACAGAACTCAGCTTTAATGAGCTGCTAATTAGTTTGACAACACTTGAATCATGTTAGAAGATCCTTTCCATAAACTTTGTTTTGAGAGGGACTTTGGTGTGTAACTGGAATGGTAAGGCTTAAAGTCGTGTTTTTCTTGATATTCTTTAGTAAAATTAACTTCAGTAGAATCTAGGTGGCTGTCTGACGAACACCTTTCTCTTTGGCTTCTGTAGCTTCACAGCATATGTGTCAACCTTTTGAATTCCTCTGTTCGAGTAAAGCTGGGTTGTTTAGCCACAGGCTTGCACCATGCTTATGACCAGTATGGAACCAAGAATCTAACACTGATTTATCAGTGCTTTTTAACATGATGGTAACACTTCATTTTTAGAGTCTTTTGGTTGCTATCCTTTGTATTCTGTGATGCTTTAAAGATATTTGTCAGGGGAATTAAGGGATCTTGCACCTCTTTGTTAAAGCTCTGTCCTCTGGTGCTGTGAACTAAGAATCTGTGTTACACCTTGCCAGGATATTTTGCAAAATACTTCAGTGCTGGAGAGAAGCAAAAGCACTGCAGAAAGCACTGAATTGTTTTCACACTGAATTGTGTTCTCTCCCTGTTCCTTCATGCATTCATGAGCAGCCATGATGACCATAGGGTAGAAGAAGAGAGAATGGAGGGAGAAAGTGCATCACTACATGCTAAAATGTTTTTTCTATGAGCATTTCCATGTCATTTTGGTAGCCTCTTCCAAAAATGAAAAATAATTCATTAGGGCTTCCTACTGCTGACTTGACCACCCTGCTTCAAACATCTTTAGTACACAGGGATGATTTCCACAAACTGAGGGATGTTCCTTGCAGGCAAATAGTCCTACAGGGTTTTTTGTTGATACACACTTTGGTAGTCTTTTCTCTCGGATGTCTCTCTGAGTTCTTGCACCAGTATATTCGGTTTGGTCAGGTTTCTGTATACTTTGGTTTTGAAGCCTAGTGGCTTCTATTCATGTCTTATTTCTGAAAATCAGGTGATTTAAGTCAAGAAACGTAACTAGTACAGGAGCTTTACTTTAGACTCTCACTTCTGAAATTGCGTTGGTAAATTGCAGATTGTTATTACAAATCTGTATGACAACCTCTCTGTCCAAGATAGAGACTCTTTCCATCTTCTGATCTAAACAATCATGACTGAAGTGGTCATTTTTACTGAAGCTTTCACCTGATCCCTGGTCAAGGTCTGGAGGCTCACTAATCTCTACTTCCTGGAAAGGGAGTAGGTAATTTTTCTCTTTGGAAGGTGTTGCACTCAAAATCATTGGTTTAGATGTGTAGGGATCTTTCTCTATATAGACCCACACTTAGATCTTAATGATCTAAGTGAAGAATCATGGTTAGTCTAGATAGAAGTATATATTTTTGAGGAGAATAGTGCAGTTAGAGTACTTTTATATAGAAGAAAGCAAATTACAGTGATAATCACAGAATACAATTAAAGTTATAGCACATGTGTTTCATTTCTGTTCCTTCACTTGGAGTTATGCTTAACCTCTCTGTCTCCCCCAAGTGTTAAATCCGTAGCTGGCAACTGCTGGGAAGCATAACAAGGAGTTCTGCGCCTCCTTTGTGGGAGGAATATTTTGTTGATGTTGCTGGTTCCTTCTTATTTACCCAACATACAAATGACTCCCAAGCTGATCCTGGGTAATGTGCTCCTGTATCTTTTCTTCATTGTTCTGTATTGTATCCAGGATTTTTATATGTGATAATCTGTGTATGTTAGATGCTCTATTTTATTACCCCTAATAGTAATTTTGTCAATCTCTTGGGTCTGCTTGCTTTTTTAAATGGACTATTATAGAGCAGTGCAGAGCTGCGAGATCTCCAGTACCAAGTGTGGGCTCCATTTCTTGCCGTCCCATGCCAATATTCGCCTATGCTGTCTCCTGCATCCCCACTTCTCAAGGTGGGGACTTCTCAGACAGCAGTTCATTTAGGGAGATTGCTGTCACATCTAAACTGAGTAAAAGCTATGGGCAGGTGAAGGAAAGCTCAGATGTACCTAGCCCAGAGACCTTGCAAACTCAATACAAAGTGTAATGCCCACTATTGGAAGTGTCAGTGCCCCATTACAGGGTTACACAAGAGTGAAACAGCTTTCCAATCTCTTGACTAAGTGATCAGAAAGCACTTTTAATTCTTTTTTTTTTTTAAGGGTTTGGAAAGGAGCAGGGATGAGGAGTGGGAGGTGGGAAACTTGTGTAAGAGGAATTGGCTGGTAAATCAGCAGTAGCAACAGATCAGTTTATGTAAAAAAAAATTAGCAAGAAGTTTTAATTCCTTTTTTAAAATCTCTAATTTTTGCCAGTTCCCAGGTCTATACAATCACTAGTGTTTGTTAGCTGGAAAGGAGATTTTGCTCTATGCTTTAACCAGTTAAATACCTGGGTATAATCTTTCTAACTTTAGTTTTGGTCCCAACCTTCAGTTTGTGTCTCTACTAAATGGTGCAGTGCATATTAGTGCTGTAATCAGTAAGAACAAACACATATTGCACTATTTTTTGTACTGTTTGCTCCATATCTAACATTCTGTAACGTTGGCTTTCAGTAATATGTTAACAAGTACTGACCTTTTTAGATCAGCATCCTACAAAACAAAGTCTGTTATTTATATTATTTTGTTTTAGCTTGGGTGTTTTTTTTTAAACTCAATGGGTCTGTTTGTTACAAACAAAATGAAAAGCAGCATGTCCCTAAAACCTGTTCTAACCTTGCTGAGGAATTGCATCAGAAACACTGTGCATAATGAGTTCTGCCAGAAGAGAGCAGTGTTGCCTTACAGGACGCTTATGGTTGTGTGCTGGCAACTGGTAGAAAAGACAGAATCACGTCTAAACTGACATTTTTATAATGAAATATTTCTTTAAGTAACTTGGACTGTGATTCTACATCCTTGATACATACCTGAGTCTTTTGATTTTTCAAAACAACTTTCTGAGATGTCTGGTTTAGGATTATACTGTTTAGGGGTGGTGTTCTTCCTGGAGCATGCCTTAATGTAATCTGAGACCTTTCCAGAGTTGCTGATGTGGTTACAGCTTTCCATTCACAGAAATTTAAGGTATCAGACTGCAGAAGGGCCTGTAAGGGCTTGGCTGCCTGTTTGTTTGGGCATTAGATGTCTTCAACTGCCAGAGTTGTTTCAGACTTTGTACTAAAGTTTACTTGACACCATCTGTGAGGACTGGAGGTGTTTTTCCATGGAAAGAAGTGTTGCCTGAGCAGGAGCACCTTGGAGCAGCGTTTGCTGCTCTGCTGCCCAGGGCATCAACAAGTTTTGTCCATCCCAGATCCTCTAGATATGCCCAAACAGATCTCAGTCCTACCTTCAGTGTTTGTAGCAGCAATCCAGCTGGCTGTCCAAGCCTCTCTGGATTATGCAGACAGGCAGTTTTGCAGTCCTGAGAGGTTATAGTCTCTGGCAGTTGCTGATTTACTTCTGAAAATTGGGAAAAATATGACATGGTGGTCAAAAACGCAAGTGTCATATTTAAAGCGTGAGACAAACAGATTTGTCATACTGTTTCCACAGCATGATCTCAGCTTTGCTAATGATGCCAGCACAGAGATGAGCATTGGCAACAATCTTACTCGGATGGTTTCAACTTCTCTTGAAAAACAAAACACAATTCTGAACAATTGTGATAGCAGAGAGAGGACATGAAAGGACGTTCAAAGGCCAGAGAGGTGTTTTGCACAGATGCAAAGGTTGGCAGGCTTGTTGACTCAAATAGCACAAGGTGCACAAAGTGCTACTAAGCTGCTTTCAGACCAGAGTTTGTACATACTGAGGTGTGGGGAAGGGGTAACAATGCATGTCACAAAAATCTTCCATATGAAGTCCTCCTTTCCACAGCTCTGCTTCCCTATTCTCAGACGCTCCCTAAAATAGGGGTTGTGTGAATGGGATGTGAAAGCTGTTACAGGATCGTCATCATAAGTACATGCACTCAGTGACTTCTTCCATACCAGAAACCGGGATTTTAGGTTTTCTTTAACCCTTACTAAATCTTTTCAGCAATGACATGCATCTCCATGACCTTATCTCGCTTTGAGAAATCGGTTTTAAAAATTAGACTATATTTTTTTTGCTCAAGGGAATTTTTTTTGTGGAGAAGGGGAGATAACTGACACTTTAGTGAGTGATAATGATGTGACACTAACTTGCTGAGAGAAACAATTTCTGATGTAACTACTTCCCTGTAAACACTCCTTTTGGTGCTATTAAAATCATCACACTAGTGTACTTTTCTCTGCAGTCTTGGTAGGAATTGTGGTGAGGCAGACTGGTTCTGCCACAGTGACATGCTTTTTTTTCTTTTTAATACACTATTATGTTCTGCCTTTTATCAGTCTTGCACTCCAGCAGTCAGTGAGCTACTGCCTGTGTAAGATGCTGGGAGGAGAAGGTTGTCTCTAGGAACTGGTCACAGATGAAACACTGAATGCCAGTGGATAATGAAGACAGGAGATCTTTTCCATGAAAATATAAAATTAAAATATCAGTGGACCTGCCAATTGTATAGTTAAAGGTCCACAAAAGAGGTCAGGTGCTCAGATGCCACTTGAGGCACCTGAGGTAAGTTTTTCTGCCCATAGCTTCTGAACTGAACTGCTACCTCCAATTCCTACCTAGCTGCCATAGGGTTTAATATAACTTAGCTGTCACCTAAATCCCAGCCAGGGTCACAGAGCAGGTATTCCCCAGTTCATTTTGTCCTGAAAGCTCAAAACACTGCTGCTGAATTAGGCCTCACAGGAGGTGAAGGCAAGTCCTGTCAAAACCAGGAAGACAAAAGTTTTCCTTGGAAGTTCCCCTCAGTCAGGTAAGAGATCTAACTTCGATGCTGGGATAACTTATGAAAGTGAGTAGCTGCCATTTTTTCCTCTCTTAGGCTTCAATATCTGTGGCTGCTTGAATTAGTTCCCATGTCATCATGTTGACGGCTGTGAATCCCGTGCTGTTCCCCACAAGTTGTCTGAGATGTATGGCTTCTGCAGAACAGCAAGATGCTAGGTCTTGCTGATCTACTTAACAGTTTTTTGGGAACAAAAACACTAGGAGCAAAATGTGTATTTTCTTGCACATGCTTTATGTTAGGTTCAAATACTCCCCCCACCCTTGGATGATAGCTTCTGTAAGTCAATTGCCTTTAATGATGCAGCCTTGTTTTGCTGCCAAGTTGCATGGAGATTTGAGAATCGATATAAAAAAGAGGAGGAGAAAAAAAAAAAAAGATTGAGAAGCCTATTGAAAGTGTTTGGTCACAAACAAGAATAGCAAAAATGCCAGCTATGCTGCTTTGACAATTTTTAAAGCTCTGTGTCAAAGCAATTTCCTAATTAGTGCTTGGGGATACAGCTGAGAACAGAAAATAAAATCATGAATGAAAATAGCTGAACAATAAGCTGCTCACTGTATTCTCTCTCATACTAGAAAAAAAAAATTCAAAATATACTAGGAACTCTTTAAACGTAATATGAATGTATGACTTGGATTTTTACCTGTAACATTGATGTGCTAGCAGTTGCAAATACAACTAATGTATTTTGATAAAGAGCAGCTGTATACTCAGGAGTAACTGAAAAAGATGAAATCCTGGTTCTGTTCAAGTCAACAGGAGTTCTCCTATTGCCTCTAAAATACTGGATTTCATCACTAAAAAAAAAAAAAATCCTGTCTGAAGAGTTTATAGTGTAAGACAAGATGAAGTGTGCAGGAAAGGAACCTGGTATGCAAGTAATGTGTAACCAGTTTCATGTCATGTTAGTTGTTACATTTTATTTTTTCTCACAAGAATTTGTTCAAATATAAAGCAAGGCCTTCCCTGGTTGAAAATATGCAAAATGGAGCCTTCATAGGGAGCATGAAGGTTTCAGTAGGATGTGAGCCAAGCAGATGAAGCAGAAAGTGAGAAGGAGGAAAATTGGGAAGTGAGCAGGAACTGTGAATAACAGGCACAAAGGATGAACCTGGATTGCTCTGAGAGCCTACTAGTAGGAGAGGGAGTGGGACCAGCAATGGAAGAGAAGTTGCAAAATGATACTGATAGTACTGTAGTTTAGAAGAGTAAGCTGCTGATTTTTGTACCCTGCATGGGAAGCTCCAAGCTTTGTAAGCTTCCGAAGCCCCAGCGGAATCTGTTGGCTCTGGTAGGTTGTGGCTAGGCTGCTGTTGCATGGCGCTGCTTGATTTGTGACCTAGCCTGACTAAAAGGAATATGAATTCATTCTCCCAGATCTGTCCAAATAGCTTGGAGGATGGCGTAAAAACATATTCACGTGTTGATAATGCTTCACTGACACAAGTCCTTACGTCTGGAGTGAGTTGATCTTGTTCACATTGAAACAGTTTTGTTCTGCAAAATTCTTCAGCTGTCTTGCTTTCAGGGTCCAATCTAAAATGTATGTAAGGCCTCAAAGAAAAAGGCAATAATTAGTAGCCCACTGGTTGTATGTGATATGCCCTTGCACTTCTGTGCTAGATGAGAGTGTTTGAAAATCCTCCTTGTCTTCTGAATGTGTCAGCTTTTGAGCTTAGGTTACTCTGTGTGGAAGATGAAACAAAATGTGATTTTTTTTTTTTGAGTCTTCAACAGAAAGTACTTTTATTTTAGTGGAATAATTCAGTAAGCGTTGGGTCAGAGACAACTAAAAAAAATGCTTCTGATATAGAGTCCTCACTGGGGAGAGGAGGTACTTGAATTTCAACCTGCAATCCATTGTGTGTTTAAATACTTCAAGCACCCTTACAAGGAGCAAACTAAATCCAGAAAAAGCCAGGTAGGTTTTCTATTCAAAAAGAGATGGATGAGTGATGGAGAAGGGTTTTGCTGAGATAGCTCTAAACACAGTTCCCAAGAGGGAAGATGAGAGCGACATGGAGATGGAAGGGAAAGGATGTGGAAGTGGTGGAACTTAGCAGGGCAGTGGCAGGGCTATGAAAACTGAGGTATTTCTGTCTGAAAACAGGTAAAATCAGATAGGCAGAGACTGAGAGGGGAGGAAGGACTGTGACTGCTCCTGAAGAGGGAGTTGGCTGAACTCACTGGCAGCCACAGAATGTTGATTTGGGCAGCCCTTGCCCAGCCAGGACTCACCATGACCACCCTATTTCCCACCAGCACTGAAGAAAGAAAGATCTGACATCAGCACTTTTTTCATGAGAAAGCAGCAGCACAGGCATCTCAAGTGAATGCTCAGCTCTTTCAGTCTCAGCGAAGATCAATTGTAGGAGAGTGGGTAATGGGTTTAAATTGAAAGTGGGTAGATTTAGATTAGATACAAGGAAGAAATTTTTCATGGAGGGGGTGGTGAGGCACTGGAACAGTTTACCCAGAGAAGTTGTGGATGCTTCCTCCCTGGAGGTGTTCAAGGCCAGGCTGGATGAGGCTTTGAGCAACCTGGTCTAGTGGAAGGTGTCCCTGCCCATGGTAGGGGGGTTGGAACTAGATGGTCTTTAAGGTCCCTTCCAACCCAAACCATTTTATGAATCTCTGACTCAGTGAAGTACCCCGTTTGTAAAAACGTAACATTTCAGACTGACCTTTCAGTACCACTTTTTCTTCAGCAGTTCCTTTTAGCTGAATTCTCTGCCTGGCCTTTGCAGTTCCCTGTCACCTGGGTCCAGCCTTGGCTTTGGGATGTCGGAGACACAGAAGGAAGGAGAGCACTTAATGCAGGGTACCACACATACCTTTAAATCTGCAGTTAAACAAGGGGCTGACTGGAGGCTGAGAGAGGGCTGCTATGGAATATCTCTTTGGTATGAGGCCCAACAGGAGACACTGAATAAATACAGATGCTCTACATTGTGGTCCAAGGGAATGATACTGATTTCCTATGAAGATGTCAGTCTGTTTCCATCAAAATGCAAAGCTGAAAGCAAAAAGTCTCTCCAGAATTTTCTTAAGACTTTAAAATGTTGCATGCCAATAGGAGCACTTATAATCTGTAGGCAACATGTCCAAAAATTAGGGAATGTTATGCAGTGCTAATGCTAAAACTGAGATTTAAGCTGTTCAGTGGATCTAGTAATAAACTTCAGATTCTGCTAGCAGATCCAACAAAACATCCTTTCTTAGTAATAGGGGCGTGAGAAATCTGTGGACAGTTGGAGGCTTGTTCGGTTGTCTGTTGGTGACTCAACATGTCAGCAGCCCATGGCTCAGTTCACCCACTGGGAAAACATACTTTGTGGCCCTGAACCCCTTTGGCAAATGCTTTTACAAGAAGGATTACTTTACTACAAGAAACACCATTATTTCCATGAGATATTATGCAGCTGGGCCTAGGTGGTGTTGGACAAAGCAAGTCAGAGCCCTGCTTTCCTCCTAGTTTCCTCTTGCTGGAAAGGAGTGGGGATAGATGGCAGTGAAAGGCAGAAGAAGGAGCAAGAGCAAAAGAATGAGTTCGCCTGCCCCGGGCTGCAGAGAATGTGATGTAGCTTTTGCGCTCTGCATCTAAATAACTTCTTGCTGGTCACATCCCGAGATTGATAGTGTCTCTGAGGAACCTCAGAAGTGGACTGTGTTTGGCAGCTCTCCTCTTGCATAAGAGTTTTTGGCATCAGCAATGTTTGGCCCTTGCCCTCTAGGCATATGTGCAGTTGAGTTGTCCTGCCTGGTTTTTGTTACTTTTCAGGTGAGAAGCTCTTCCCTTTGAAAAGTCTCTGCACTCACTGGCGTGCAAGTGCCTGCCGTGGACATTAGCCCAGGCCACAGGGTAATGGCCTTGCTTTGTGGGGTTTCAGGAGAGCTTTGGGAAGGGTCAGACCACAGGTGATTGCCTGGATTAGGGGAGTTTGAGTGTCATGAAGAGATGGGGTTGAGAGCGGTGGGAAAGGGGGAACTGTCTCAGTGCATGAGCAGAACCTCAAAGTATTTGAATTTCTGGAAATAGCGAAGGTGAAAGTGCAGCAGCTCCAAAGCGCCTGGTGCTGGCAGGACCTCTGGGCGGAACAAAATGCAGCAGCAGGACAGAAAATTGTTTAAATGAGAAGTGGTCATTTTCTGGACTGTGAGCCTACATCATGTGCTCAGGTATCCTGGCTGAATAAAAAAGCTGAGGATACTGTGGTAATACAAACAGTAGGAAATGTCTTCGTACACATGGGAGCTGAAGCATATTGGTTGGCACATCCATCCAATGAGGCCACATAGTGCAGTCGCTGGTGGGGGAGGCTGATGCATATTTGAAGGTTTAGGCCTTGCTGGTTCTCCTTGCTGCTGTGGCAGGATACCTTTTTCTGTGCTCGTGAGATAAGCCTCCCACGCCGTAGTTTCTAAAGCAAACTTCATAGCCAGTAATGGCAGATGTTTTTTCAAATTTAGGTTCCCACGTGTAATTTTTGCTCTGCTTACGTTTCTACATCAGAAGGAGATGCTTGGAAATGCTTGTTTTGTGGGAGTGTAATGTGAACAAGGAACACTGGCTAATGATTACAGCAGCATGGGATTATCAGATGACTTATTTCAGATTATGTGCTTCTAAGTGATTAAGGGTTTTGTTTTGGTTTGGGTTTTTTTGAGCCTATCACATCTTTGTGAACTGTTTAAAGTCAATTAGTTTGATCGTAACTGATTAAAACTGCTCTGGACAAACATGTTCTTTTTGCCTGTCCAATTCTGTGTGTGGATGGGATGAAATGACTCGGGAGTTGTGCTACTTTCGCCTTCAGGAAAGAGTTACAACAACATGGAGAACTTCGTAACTGTTGTTTTTGTCTTCATAGCCTTGATAGCAATCTGCCTTATGCTTTTTTTGGAGACTGGGAAGCAAGTGGCGGTTTATTAAATGGGTTAACAATGGGTGGCAGGAAATTACGGGGTAATGAAGGAACTTTGGGTTGGGTTTGATCACAATTAAATTAATCTCAAATACAGTGTGTTACCTGATACTGCTAAGCAGTAAGTTTTACAGCCTCAGCACTGTGTGGTGTTCCTTCAAATCCTCTTTCCTGAAGCTCAGATCAATGAAAATTTTACCCTAGCTCACCCATTTACTTCTAAAGAAAAAAAAGAGCAATTTACAGTCACGGCACCTACCTACAGCTGAATACTGGAGGTCTTAGTTTAGAAGTGTCTTGGTTTCAGTTGGGATAGAGTTAATTTTTCTCCTAGTAGCTGGAATAATGCTGTGTTTTGTATTGAGTATGTGATAACACACTGTTTTGGCTGTTGCTAAGCAGTGCTTATACTAAGTCTGGAAATTTTCAGCATCCCATGCTCTGCTATCAAGGAGGTGCACAAGAAGCTGAGAGGGAGCACAGCTGGGACTCCTGACGCAGACTGGCCAAAGTGGTATTCCCTACCATATGATGTCATCTCAATATAATAAACTAAAGGAAATTGGTTGGGGGGCAGTGATCGCTGCTCAGGGAGTGGCTGGATGGGTCAGTGGGTGGTGAGCGGTTGCATCACTTGTTTTTCCTGTGTTTTGTTTATTTTTCTTGTTTTCATTACAGTGTTTTATTACTTACTTTATTTTAATCACTAAGGTGGTCATCTCTCAACCTATGAGCTTTCTTGCTTTTACTCTTCTGATTCTCTCCCCCATCCAACCGGGTTGGGGGGAGGGTGAGCAAGCAGCTGTATGGTGTTTGGTTACCGACTGGGGTTAAAGCATGACAGAAGGCCAGTCATCTGTGGTTTGCATTGGAATTCATTGATGAATTACAACAAGACTATCAAAACTATCCTTATGGTTGTTTGCACTGTTCAAGTCACTAATCACTCATGAAGGGCCCACATGTCAAGCTCGTTGCACGGTCCACGCAGCAGCCTATGCTCTAAGGTCATAGGGCCCACATGGCAAGCTCGTTGCACAGTCCATGCTCCAGCCTACAGTCTAAGGTCGTATCCTGCCTGTCACTTCTCCACGCGGGAGCATCTTCTGCGAGAGGCAATGAGGTCCCATGTAAATGCTGAGTTTCTGAGCTGTGCAGCTTGCCCAGTCAGAGCAGGGGACCCGGTGAGATGCTGCCCACAGTTGAAAGAAATGTGGAAGCATATAGTAGAGAGGGTGGAATAGCCCTGGGAAGATCTTATATACAATTTATATAAGAGAGTGGGTGAAAAGTTTGCAGATAAAATCACTGAAATCTCCCTTTTCCTCAGTGGACGTGTTTTGCGATTCTGGTTTATATGGAGATGTTACTTGCCAAAATGTTTACGACCCTCAGTGTCCAAGTGCAGGTTCTTACGTATCGTGGGTAATGCAAAAAACCTATATGGTGTTTTTGTCAAAAGTTGTGTTGTTTGAGAGGGCACCAGTCCCCTCCAGGCTGCTGCTTGTGGGAGATCTACCATCATGATCACTGTTGCTTACCTTCCACAAGACAGAACATGGTTTTATGTCGGTAGTTTATCATTGATGCTGTATAATTAATCAGTGTTTTGCACAGTACTAATACAGGATCTTAAAGGAGAATTGAGACTGCGTGCTCTGTAGAAGGTGGAATATATGTAGAATATTAAAACCTCCGGGAGTGGAGAGATTTATTTTAAAGTATTTAATGGTAACAAACATTCGCAATATTTTATAAGTAATGCCTTGAACTCCCACAGTGTACCATTTTTCAGGCATGTGACCTTAAAAAAGATACAAGTGATAAAAGCTCTGCTCTGGAACAAATCTGCTTACTTACCATAAGAAAAAAAATCACCCAGCACTGCAAATGCACCCACAGGCATACTGGGGAAAGGTTTGTATGCATTTAATTGACCCTGTTTACTTTATTTATTAATGTAATCTATAACCTTATTCTGTCAAGTGTACAAAACTATGGCTGTTTAAGCATAAGCTAAATAAACCTAAGCTAAATGCAGACCTGTATCTGCTTGAAATGTTAATACGGAAGATACAGGATAAGGTGATCATACATGCATATGACATAGCATTAAAGTTCTTCAAGGAGCATGAATTATAAACCTAAAGGTTCTCTTTCCCGCTTTTTGAAATGGCTCAGAACATCGGGAAATGTAAAAAAAATCCTTGTAATGGACATAGACCTTAGATGCAAACTGACTGCTTGCTAACAAAGAGTCTGACATTGTCTCAACTGTTTCACCCGAGTGCTGTGCATTATTGCAAAATGCTGTGCAATTCTCTGGTGAATTGTATGGGTAGGTATCTAAAATATAAACAACAACGAAAGAAAATGTTGAATAAGTAAGTGCAATACTTCGTTGTCATTTGAACATACGCGTTGCTTTCTCGGAAATAAATTTTGAATACCTGTTTAAGGTTTTTTACTATTTTGGTGTTCCTTTTATATATTGTAGGATGCATTTCCCTCACTTGTATTGTGTCAAATCTGTATTTGATCTATTTTTGGCACTTTTTGGTTGGTGTAGAAATAAAGCATTTGCCTGTTCCTGTGAAGCAATGAAACAAACAGTGAAAAGAATAAGGTTACTCAAAAAGACTCTTCTCCATCTTGAAGAAATCATTTCTGCTTTCTCACGGACAAAGTAGGATTTTGCTTGAGATTTGGCACTTCTCATTCCAGCTGTTACCCTGTGCATTTGATTGAATCAAAATAGGTTTGTTTTCCATTAGCAGGAA
>NW_010260955.1:41041-44522 GCF_000690775.1 Eurypyga helias
AAATACAGCTTTGTTTTTCATGTCTTGGATGATATGCCTAAAGCTGTACTCAAGTGGTGTGTGTGTGCATGTGTTTCATTTTGTTTTGTTACTGGTTGAGCTGGAAACCCTTTCAGTATGGCCAGAAAAAATGGTATTTTTTGCAAAATGCTTACAGAAGCACACAGTTGTAGAAATGTGAGCTTGGACCTGATTTGGTACCTAGTAGCCTGAACAGAGTCTGTATTCTTCACCTACCTGTGTCCACCTGATGTCTTGTCAAACCTGTCACTCACTGATAGCCATTCAAGAATGGGTTTTTTTAATTACATTTTTGTGTGTAGAATCATGTCTAATTATGAATCTCCAAGTAACTGAGCATCTCTTATCACAAGCTTATCTGAACTGGCTTTAGAGGCAAAGAGAGCATGAATGGTGTCCCTCCAGCATTTTTGGCCTTTTGCTTTGTAGTTTGAAGGTTGTTATGAACAATTCTGGGTGTCTTCCCTTTGCAAAATTGAAGAAGTAAAGAAGACCTAAGAATTTCATAGTAGGAGTGACAAATATGCAAGTTATGGTCCTTGAGAAAGATCAAATGATGGTTGGATTCCAGTCATGTTGGAGCATGCCAACAAGTGTCATTCTCCTGTTTGTTTAGTGTGTGTTTTGATGGATGGTATCATGTGGCTGCACAGATTTGCTCTAATACTGTGAGTGTCCTGGATTGTGGGAGAAGTTGTCAGATATATCAGGAGAAGCAGGATGCGTTAGCAAAATGCATACAGTATGTACCTGTTCACATGTCATTCTCTAGTCCTTAGCAGTATGATTTGGCAGATGGGAAGTTTGCTCTCTCCTCCAACACCCTACCCTGTTTCTCAGAATTTCTGAAAGTGTTCAGGAGTTCATGTTTAAACTTGACAAACTGGTTTTAGGGAGCTAATTGAGCATGTTGAAAAACCTTCCCCTCTACCTTTTTAAAATATTTTTTTCCAGTTTGTTTTGGTAAGAAATATCCTTTAGTGTAAGGATAACTAATCTCAGAGTGGTTCTACATAAACAAGACCTAAAAGACTCCTGCTCTAGTCTTTTCCCATCTATAGTTGAAAAATACTGGAGTGCATGCAAGACTTTAATCTGCTGGTTACGTTTCCATTCATGAAAATCTAGTCATACAGCAAACCATTAAAGGAAATTGAGCTACTGGTAATGCAGTGAACCCACTGCATACATTAATAACCAGGTTTATAGAAAAGCTGCCTGAATTGGTAATTACAAGTCAAATTTAAAGTGTACATAAATTAATATATTTAAGGAAATTTCAGGTATACTTCCTGCAAGCAAAGTGTATCTCTGTACCCTTTCCAGATACTGGATCCTCCTGAGCCTGTGTTAGATTTTCCTAAACACCTCCACAAATTATGAAGCCAAGCATCAAGGAAAATTAGGATTTTTCCAGAACAATTTCCAGCAAACAATTTTCCACATTCTGTTTTAACCTGTTTAGAAAAGCTTTTTGTAGAGGTCTCCATGTCTCTTAGAAATCTATTTTTCAGCCTTCTTTTAACTGACTGACAACTTTTTTTTTTTAAGAAAACAACCCCCAAAAAAACCAAGAGAAAGCTGAAGTCAGTGGCTGTAGGAATTATCAGTGAAAGCTGGCTGCTTATTGCTGCCTTTGAAGAGCCCTGTAAAACATCTGATTTGCTGCAGTTGTGGTACTAATGAACTGTGCGCCCAGCTGATGCCTGGGACGCGCAGCCTGTCATTCATGAAGAGCACAGAAAATACTTCCCAACACGCTCAGCAATGTCACTTTGAGAAGAACTTAATGACACATTTCCTTTAGCAATATGCAGGCAGAAATGTCTCATGTAAAATATGCAAGGAGATACGGATAGCAGAGGAATCTCGGTACTTTGCAAGAGAATGCTTTCAGTGGAGAAAAGAAAATGTTTTAGCAAAATATTGTGATTTAACTGTGCTTGTAGGACAATATATTGTATTTTTACACTCCCTTCCTTTTATGTATATTTGTGTTCCACAAAATTAAATTGATAACAGATTTTATTGTATAGAATAAAGTGCAGTTTATTTTCATTTTTATGTAGTTCACTGGAAATTACTTAAAGAATGTGGTTTCAGAGCATCATTCAAAAATTGCCATTTACCATGGTAGCTGGTAATGATCTATAAAACTACAGAACTTCCCAGATGCTGAGTACCAACATTATGTTGTTATGAATTCACTATTTAATAAATTCCTTTATCAGTACCAGGTACCTTCTAGCCATAGCTAATGACAGGTAATCATCTCTCACTACAGCTGATGGTGAAGGACTGTATATGCACACCTCTTCCTCTGAAAAACTGACATGAGGGGGTTTAGTTTAAAGGTTTTTATTGAAAATCATTGAACAGAAGGCACCGTGGAGGGTGCTGGTGCTGTCTTGGTGGCTATAAACATGTTGGAGAGTCAGGGTCAGTGGGGCTGCAGATGGGTTCCTGTGTGGCTGAAGGTACAGGTTCTGGTGGGGACATTCAGGTGGGGAGTTACCAGTGGGTCCATGAGGCAAACATTTCTCTGAGGCTCAGAAAAGGACTAAATAAGTTATTTTGAGAACTATCTTGTCATAAAGGGATGAGTTTCATAGTAGTTGTGAATGGGTCGTATTCTTGGTTGGCTGGTAGTTTTTTGTTTTTTTGTTTTTTTTTTTTAAATATAAACTTTTTTATTTTTTATATTTAAAGGCAAGACTTATGAGCATATGAAGCAAGTATCAGTAGAGGGTTTATAACAGTTTACAAGGAATGGTGTTAAGTTCACTGTCCATAATGGGAAAAGAAAGGACTGTAAAGTTATTAGGAATATGTGCTTAAATTTATAATAGGTTCACTAGCTTATAAAATATTTCCAGTAATTTTTTTATAATCATAATGGAAAAAAAATCACATATAAATTTTTTTAGGTTCGTGTCTTTCACTTAATGGGAAGAGATCAAACCAGATTTAGTGTAAGTACAGATCTCATTAGCGAATGCTGCTGTAACGGTGTTAATGTCTGAGAATTCATTCTAGCTTCGAGTAGCAGTGCAGCTTACAGCCTGAGGTAATAACTAGCATATTCACAGATCACAGGCAAGTTTGGATCAGGCTTGTGGCAATTGCCTCCAAAGTCAATTTTTTTTCTAGAAAATGTGACAATATTCTAGGCGGTTTCTCCGGTTAAGCCAGAATTTCTGATGATTGCCATGCGTACTATTTTGTGTTTGTTCATGTCTTAACCTTTATGGGTAAGTCTGTGAGGAAATTCCTGATTAAATAAGGTTTGCACTGTGAAATGTGGGACTGGGAGTTATAGAAAAACCAAAGGAAGCAGATGCAGAGGACGTAGTGGGTTCTGCTCCTTTGCTTTCCTTAGAGGGATAAGCCCCAAAGCCCACTGTATCAGTGCTGGTCTGTGCAAAATTACCTTGTATTTCACAGCTCTTCCCCCCCCTCC